>NW_010114139.1:0-22120 GCF_000699245.1 Pterocles gutturalis
ATCTCATCCCACCCCAGCCCGGCCTGCTCACGCCCCACACCATGCTGTCTCCTCCATACATGGGTCAAGGGGCTGTCAGCCCCAGCTCCGCCAGCCCTTTGACTGGGATAGAGAGGAGCCAGGAGGAAGCAGAAGGGTTCAAGGCTCCCTTGCTGAGCTGCTTTGGTTTTCTTCCCTTATCATCACTGGAACATCATAGGAGGGACATTGCCCCAGGCACAGGCACACTCCTGGTGCCCCGTGCTAGAGCATGTAGCCGACCGGGGGCCTTCCTGAAAACTTATTAGCATGGATTTGAATTGTCTCTTTCCTCTTTCTAACATTGGCCTCTTCACACCTGCATCTGCCAAACTGTTCTGGGAAGCAAAGCTCTGAGCAGGTGCAGGGCCACGCTGGACCTGCCACAGGTACTGGATTCTCCAAGGCTGTTGCTCCTAAAGCATTTCAGGACAGAAATGCTCCTTTTTCTTTGGAAATAAAAAATACTAGAGTGGTTAACAAAACCAGCAGGCTGAGCGGCACCACCCAGCTCCCTCTGCCTGTGCCTATGCCCAAAGTAAATGGGGAAAGAGATGAGATCTGTCTCCCAAACAGGACAAAGCACAGCAAGGACTCACAACCAGCAAATCCCTCCAAGTACTCTTGTGTGTCCCTGGGCCCTGTGGGCAGGTCATTACAGACAAGAGGAGTCTGTCACAGAGCTGAGCGATACTGCCATCTCTTTGCCCTGCCCTCCCCACTGACCCAGCTGCACAGAGATCTACTCACTCTTCCTTGTTTTCCTTCTGGCTTGTCAGTCATTGTTTCTTTTCAGCATTCACTAATTTAATTTCTTTTCACTACTGACGATTCATGCTATTCATCATCCACAAGGTCTCACCTCCAGCACTTACAGCCTTGTCCTCTTCATCTGTGTCTCAGCACGAGAAAGAGAATTCAGTTGGGGAGCTCGGACTGAGCAGGATCAGACCAGAGATGCTGCATTCAATATAGGATATACTTTGCCAAAGTTCTACAGAAATAGGCAACAGCCTGGCTCAGCAGGACACTGCACATGTGTCCTCATTCCTACTCTCCTCATGCTCTTATTCTTTTATCTTCTTGTTTTCAGAGAGGCAGAATAGGGGAGCTCAGACTGAGCAGGATCAGGAGACCAGAGATGCTGCATTCAATATAGGATGTACTTTGCCAAAGTTCTACAGAAATAGGCAACAGCCTGGCTCAGCAGGACACTGCACATGTGTCCTCATTCCTACTCTACTCATGCTCTTATTCTTTTATCTTCTTGTTTTCAGAGAGGCAGAATACTTTCTGTACAGCTTTGCATACAACCCTAATATCCCTTTAATCTTAGCACTTCATCTTGGGGGGAAGGGTGAAGTATGAGCTGAGATGTATTTTTCCCATATGCATTCCTTCACCTTCCCGTGTCAGAGAGGAGAGACTTCTCTAGTGCCTGAAGCTGGAGGGATCCCAGTGTGGTTGACAATATCTCTCTCTAGCAATTCACACAAGTTGCCTTCAGGGCATGGCAGCTCCCTCCCAACTGCTGTGTCCTGAGGGAAGGGAGGGGGAAAACCATGGGGATTTCAGAGGAGGCTGATGACCTGACTGAGCAAGGTCCAGTCCAGCACAGTCGTTCCTCCTGCAGCCCTTCCCTGCCCTGGGAAAGGTGGGAAAGTGCCATTTCCCCTTCTCCCCTGGGGGCTGGAAGAAAGAGAGCTCTCCCTGATCTGTCTTCCACTGTTTCTCCCTTTTTCATTTCCCTTTCTCTAGCGGGCAGAGCTGGGAGATCTCGTGGCAACATACACATCTACAGCCCCAGCCTCGAGGACTGACCATGTCATGGGTGCTCTTGTCCCCCAGCCAGCCCCCACGCAACAGGAGCAGCGACCCCATGCCTACCAGCCTGGATATGACCAGCACTCTTGCAGCATGTTTGCAGTGCACTGATTTCAGAGCTGTGTACCCAAGACTGTGCTGGTCAGGAAAGCAGGGAAAAGAGGCTATAGCTGAACCCTGCCCTTCAGACCACAAAGTCTTTCCTTCCCTCCCTCCCCTCTGCAGGTCCTGGGGCAGCTGAGCTTCCATTATTATGATAATCCAAGTTGGTCCTCACTGGGACTTGTTCAAACTTAACTGTTGAAGAGGTAGTTCCAAGGAAGCATCCTCGTCTGGGCCAGTGCTTACACACATGTTTAAAGGGGCAAACTTACATCATTCTTTCTTGAGTTCGGAACTCTTTTCTCACAGGGGAATTTTCCTTGTTCTTGCAGCCACCTGTGCTTGAACTGTTCTTTTCCCAAGCTGGGTTTTGCCTCATGTAAACACCAAACATGTTTACTTTTCAGATAGTTTCATTTGGGCTAGAAAAGGTGTAAGAATCCATTGAGAATTTGTGGCTTCAGTGGGTAAAAGTGAATGGAAAAGTCACCAACTTGCCAAATGTCACTGCTCGCCAAATGATGTGGAGTGGTCGGGTAAACATGGCTGGCCCTACCAGGGCCCATCAGTCCTGCCACTGCTGTGGAAACGTGCATTGGCAAAGACAAATTAACCAAGTGGCAATGGCAGCAACTGCAGTGGAGACAGGAGCAGCTGAGAAAAAAACAGAAATTCCACTGCACAGAATATAAAAAGCTGTTAGTACCTCCTCACTTGGAAGATGGGTTTCTCCTCAGACAAAAGGGATGATTTGCATATTTTTGTTAAAAATACAGTGTGTGGAAGGTGAAGGCTCATGGATGTGGGAACACAGCCCCTGCAACAAAACACAGGGCCAGAAAGTTATCAGGAACAGAGCGAACTCTAGAACAAAACAGAGCTGCACCAGC
Source organism: Pterocles gutturalis (assembly GCF_000699245.1). NCBI lineage: Eukaryota > Metazoa > Chordata > Aves > Pterocliformes > Pteroclidae > Pterocles > Pterocles gutturalis. The sequence goes on from NW_010114139.1 coordinate 2,835, forward strand.
GCAGGAGTTTCATTGCAAAGGAGTTGCTCTCAGTCCTTGGGAAAAGTCTTTGCTTTTCGCCTGCCAGCATGCATTTCTCTGCCTTCCCCACATGGCTGAATTGAGCGGCTCATCAGCTGGATTGAGGCTTGTCTGGTGGCCCTCTCACAGCAGGAGTGGATGCTGCTTACGGCAGGCCCATGTCCTCTGAAGGTGGGCAGGGAAGGCAGAGTCAGTACTGGTCCATCTTGCCAGGTTTCTCAGCATCACTCTTGCTGTTACAGCCCCATCCATGGCACAGTGATGAGAGACAGAGCAGTGACAAGGCTCCTGAGGGTCCCCAACATTTCATGTGCCATGTCCTCCAAGCGCACTGAAAGCGTGTTTAAGACCCCAGCAGTGACAGTCCTCCGCTTGCCCTCCGCACCCTTCTGATGCCACCATCAGTGGCGATGAGCTCACAGTAACCTCTCTGCGACATTCTTGGCCAGGAAAGCCAATGATACACCAGACCTAAATATCTCTGTTGCATGCCTAAGCACATTTTTATGTGTTTGATATTAATTAATATTCTAGGTCTAATCAGGATGTTAGCTATTGCAGTTCATCTATTTTCCGTAACCTCTTCAGGGCTGACTAACACAACAGCATGCACGTGGGACATGTCCAGCAGACATAAAGCCACACTGACCTCCTACATGTAAAATTCCCTCCCACATTGCCTCTCCGTGCAGGCTGACAGGGTTAATGATTCCCCTCCCACCCAGAGGCTCAGAGAGGTGTGCCATGGCCCTGCTTAACTGGGATTCCTCAGACAGGCTCCTTGCTCCCACACTTGCCACCTAACATTTGCTACATGAAACAGCGCTTTTAATCTCTCACCCATCCACCTAAATCACCCACATCCTCATGAATCACCTTCCCTTTTTCCTGAACTTTGCCTTCAGTACCAGGACTATCTGCAATCCTGATGGTCAATACTGAAAACCATCTGAAGTACACAACCTACAGCTCACATGTTCGAACTCCTGTAAGCCAGCACACAGTACCTATCTGCAGCAAGAAAGAGCTCCAGCCTGCAGGGGAGGGTGGTGGTGATGCAAGTCAAGACGTAGCTGCCCTTCGGCCCCCTCTGGCTCTCTGGCTGAACGTCACACCATCCCCGCGGGCCACAGCTCAGTTCTGATTTAGCTGTTCCCTTCACGCAACCCTACCTCATTTCACGTATGATTTTTCTTGACAAAAAGTTACTTCCAGTCATTTTGCAGAATTGGGCTGGGGAAGAGAAGAGACAAATCACACAAACAGTAGGAGTGAGAGGATGGTAAATTGCCCCTGAGTCACTGGGGGAAAGCGGTGGGGTCTGGTCTGGTGGCAGTGCTGTGGCCAGAGCTGTCACCGCCACAGCAGTCAGACAGCGCCCTAATGGACACAGGCTGACGGGCTGATTGATCCCCAGGCTGCTTGTTTATAAAAACGGGACTGATAAGATACTGGGGCTGGCAAATGCTGTGCCAGAGCTTGTCTCTGACAGTGCTGGATCCTTAAGTTAAATAATCTTTATGTCAGACAGCTGTGGAATAACCTCTCCAGAGGGAAGTTTCCTTCTTATCTTTGTCAGTTAGGCATTGGCTTTGAAATATATAGTCTTTCCTAAAGAAGTTATAGTCCTATCTAATTCATATCCCTTCCTCATTTATCTTCTCTGTAAACCGACATTGTTGTGTTCCTTGCAATCTCTGCTCATGTGGAAGGGGCTTCATCCTTCTAGTAACTTTCTTTATCTGCCTGTATCTCCTCTATTTTCCCCAGCAAGGGTGATGAGAAGCACGGAGTATTCCAACTGAAGGTCTATCCCAGACTCACGCAGTGGCATTACAGTATTCTCTGGATTAGTTTCCATCCTACTATAAAGCCACCCCTGCATGGCTCCCAGAACGAACTGCTCCGAGCCTTCAGGGCCTTTGGTTTCTACTTCTTTGCAGTATTTCAGCAGTGCCAGCACAAATCACTTTGTGGCCGCTTCGCCTTGTCGAGAAGTTCCTGTGAAAGACACGGCTCCCAGCTTTTTGAAAATCCATGTCCTGCTGTTATTTCCTACAGCAGGAAACACTCCATAACTTGTAGTAGTTCCAGGAGCACGATTTTCCTTTGCAGAGGAAAGCAAGCTGCAGATTTCTCGCTGCAGTGTAGCAGATCAGGTGGGTGTGCAAAGGGGATCTGCAGATCCTTAACAAGCAGCCAAGCAACTTACCTGGGATTGACATAAGACCCATGTCCACAATTCCTTGGCTGCCCCTTCCCTCCCCTATTTCTGCACACAATTGCTGGTCTCTAGCACTCTGCTCCCCAGGTGCTGGTGCCCAATCCTGGGGCTTTGTTTTCTAAGACACCAGCGTTCAGTTTTAGAAGCTCTCACTGTCTGAAGATGCCTTGTCTGTAGCAGCTGAGCTGCACTATTAGGGGGGTTTATCTTTTTTCCTTTTTTGGTATAGGAATTATTTAGCTTCTCTGCAGTGCCCTAAGCTTCCTTAGCTGCTCTATTTCCTTCCTTGTTTCCAGAAAACCTGTCAGCCCCCTCCCAGGCTTCCTACTTCCAACAGACTGCAAGAAGGTTCTATAATTTTTTTCTGGGTCTTTGTGCTTCACATTCTGTCCTTACCTGCTAAATTCCCATCTAACATTTTCCCTGCTGCAGCCTGTGCTCCTACTGGCTGCTCTAGGCGTGGATGTTCATTTTCTGAAGGATCTCTTTGCCTTGAATAACCTCTCATGCCTTGTGTCCTAGGCAGATGGGGGGGGGGGGTTCCTTGCCCTCCTCTGGATATTGCTCTCTGCTGCAATAGTGCTATTAATAAAAGAACCAATGAAAAAGCTCTCCTTGATATTTATTCAAAACTCTTTCTCTCCACAACAGCCTCTGTCCTCCTTCCCCATTTAATTCCTCCACCATCTCTTCCTTACCCCGCTCCCCTGCACACTTTGCTTTCTCACTTTCCTGGCTTTCTTCATCCCTCCCCTTGTACTCCCTCCTTCTTTCACTGCCTCCCTTCTTCCCTCCCTCTCCTTGGCCCAGTATTCAAAATCCCTGCCCATAGCGACGAAAGGAAAAACAACAACACAACACTCCAGCCTGAGGAGGCCAGAGCATGGGATTCCTTCCGAGAAAACTCAGAAACCAGGGAAAAGAGGGAAAGCAAACAGTGAGACCAGGAAGAAGTCTGAAGAGAACAAGGATATTTCAAGGGGGAGGGATGAGCCGGTATCTCAGGGAAACTTGGTGGGGTCTGAGACAAACACAGAGACAGGATCACAGGTCCAACTCAAACACAGCAGAGCAAGTTCTGCTTTCTGGGGGAAGGAGCTGGGTCAGGAAGCCCAGCTCCCACAGAAAGAGCCCCAGTGCACAGTTATGCAAAGGATGGGGATAACTGTGCAGATGGAGAGGAAAGAGAAAGCAGTGACTTCCTCTAGGGAGAGGATGGGCCAATGCCCTGGGCCACAAACAGGAGAAATCCCTGCAGCAGAGGGAGAAGGGCTGGTTTCCACGGGAGTGGTGGGGAATTCTCCATGCCAAAGGGAGACTGTGGGCCCGCGGCTGAAGGGTTAATACCCCACAGGAGGGCCCTGGGGAATCCACTGTAAATAGGTGTGGTTTTCTCTGCAACTCCAAGAGGCATTTTCTCTCCCTACCAGTCCGGACAGGTGAGAAATCGGAAGAAGTTGGAGCCTGTGCTTCCCACTAACACAAAGCAGGGCTGTTAGCACAGGTCTCGCTGTTTGTTTGCACACTCCAGCCTGGCTGCTTAACTCCATAGTACCCGCTGCCAGGAATCTCTGGCAGTCAGCATGGTGGTCCCCCGGGTACAAGCACCTGCCTGTTAATGGAAAGCCACAGATTAATGGTGCAGCACAAGGAGCCTCAGTCAGTTACTCATTGCAGAAAGGATAAATTCAGTGATAAGCAAAAGAGCCAGATATGCTGTATGCTGCAAGGGCACTTTTCTCTTCCTCTCTCCTCTTCCCCTATCTCATGGGCCTGCAGACCCTACCCCAGTACTGCTCCATCACTCACGATCACCCTCCGCAGGGCTCTGCCTTGCCCTTCCCATGCCACATTTCTACGCCGAACTACAGGAATTTTGTTTCTTTCCGCAAGCCAACCTCCTCACTTGCCCTGGCTCTGCAGCCTGCCTGCTGCTAGGCAAGGAAAACCAAGAACCAAAGCTTTCAGTCATCTCCTCTGCTCCATTTTCCATTTTAATTCAGAACATTTGAACCTTGAGGATAATTTTCCCTTCTTCAAATGAATTTTACATAGCTGGCTCCCAGAAAGGTAGAACTGGAAGAGATACTGGATCACTAAATCCAGCCACAAGCTCTAACAGCATCACTTATATAATCTCCTTCATAAACTAACCAGGCCCAATCTTTAAAACAATCAGGGATTTGCTCTCCCTGTTCACACTACAAAGCTGTTCAAGGATCCTACTGCTATGAAAGGAAGAAATATTCTGTTAATCTCCAGCCTAAATTTACTCATTCCCATTTGCTCTGGTAATGAAAGACAGCACCCAAGCAACAAAGTGCTGGGTAGGACATAAGCCTCAGAACAGAATTCAAACAAATCAGGTAGATTGAGTCACAAAGAGTAATGCCAAGGAACAAAAGCAGAACTGTTTGCAAAGCAATTAATCTCAGGCTTGGACTGATTCCCCCAGCCATCTCAGATCCCAAAGGCTCCTCAACTCTATAGAGTCCAGATGTCTCTTTGATTCCCCAAGTGCGTATTAGAGCCATGACCCCACTATGCCCCTGTACCAACAGCTCTTCTGAAAACTGCTTCCAGGAAAACACATTTGCATGAAGACTTAGCCCCCACCCAGTTCCTCAAGTCCTACCTAGCACCACTGCTGCCAAACTGCAGCTGAGCTTCAGCTCAGGAGGGCTGCAGGAAAGGAGAATACCCGTGTCTGCAGAGAGTGCAAGGGGTATATTGTCCAAAGTTCAACATATAAAATGGTAAAATGAGCTGTCAGAGGGCTGAAAGCTTAAGGAGAGATACTACAAAGCCCTGGGAAACAGAAACTGCAGGTGTTGAACCTTCCGTCTGCCCGCTGCTCATAGACACCACTGAAGTCAGCAAGAAGATGTTTATTTTAGGCTTTTGGTCAAGTTCCTTTTGCAAGAAGCCAAAATGGTGATGCTAGACACAAAGGCATGTCGTATCCCAGCAGAAACATGGCTCTCCAGCTTACATGGGTACATACAGCCGGGCCACAGATACTTGTACTGAATCATAGATTCCACATCCAACTGTGAACGAGGATAAGGGGAAATACAACAGAAGAGATGGGGGAAACCATCTGCTCCTCCGCTTGATTGCACTGTGAAACTGTAGGCTCTGTTTGGGATAAACCAGCACTTATTTCCAAGGCAACAAATTGCAGTATCATAAACAGGACCAGGAGATGCCTGCAGGTTGGAAGCTGAGAGAAAGAACAGTCTTCGTGGAGGCACAGGCAGACCAAGTGAAGATGGGGTAGGACTCTGAGCTCTTGCCCAGGGCACTGGTTTTGCCTGTGCCACCATTTGAGACCTCATCCCTGCTCCTCCCAAGTACAAGGGCCCCTTGTGGGAGGGCCCCCACCAGTGACCCCATAGTCCAGCTGGGTGTTGTCACAGCCACAGAGGAGCTAAGTTGCCTTCCAGGCTTGTGGGTGTATTTATCTACAACCTGACTGAAGGAACAGCCATAAATGCCATAGATGCAGAGAGTCCTTTTCGTGCCCAGTGCCTAGAGCTACAAGTGGTTGTGGCCAAGTCACAGCAGAGAAGTTGCTGGGACAAAACCCATGCATTTGGCTGCACCTTCATGTAACAAGTGCTCAAACGCACACAGGGGATCATAAAGCTGGCTCTGACAGCCTGACATGAAGAAGACAGAGCTGGACAACTATAGACTAAGGCCCAGACAGGCAAAAGGTAAGCATAAGCAGAACACGTTATATTGGCATCACTTGGTGTAGGATTGTCCCCCCTCCAGTGTGGCAACCCTTCTGGAGCATAGCTCCCGGGCTGGTATAGAAGACAAAATGCAGCTGGACCTGAGGGAGACCAAGACCAAGGTGGATAAAAGCTAGAGGAATAAAACTGCATCAGAAAGAGAAGCCTTCATTAGGGGAGGAATGAGGCTGAGCAGGAGGAACAGGAGTGACAGGCGTAAGTGACACTGATTTGGGTAAGCTACTGAGTGTTAAAGAGAGAACACCCTGCAGAAGAGCACAACCAGTTCAGGAGAAAAAAAGGAGGAGAGCTGGGATATATACTGGGGATGGAGTATGTTTTCTGTGGGGCAGATGGACCAGCTAAGCACACATAATTTCAATTCATGGGGCTAAAATGTGGGGTGCAATGAAGAGAGGGGAAGTTAGCGGGTGAAGAGAGGGAAGCCAAAACAAGAAAAGGAAATAGGAATGGCACTCCAATAACAGACAGCAGAAGCTGTAATCACAGGAGATATGAGCTGCAGGAATTTTGACAGCTAAGGTGTCTGTTTAAAATGAAGACTGAGGATCCAAAAGACCTGAGTAAATTGGTCTCTGTACATCCAGCTGCAGAATGGGGATGCCTTAAATGCCAGGGAGCTTGAGGACTGGTGCACATCTCTCCCACAGCACCACTGCTGCAGTTCCTGAGACACTCACCCCGTGTCCTCCCAGTACTCCTGGGACTCTCAGCCCTGACATACAGCACAGGCACTCCCTCGGTGGGGCCAGGTGAGTTCTCTCCTGCGCAGCAGAGAGCAGACCACAGAGCTGAGGAAAGCCATTCTGTGCAGAGGCCAGGAACAGAAGTAACAGCGGGGTGAGGAGGCTGCCCTGGAAGGGTGCTGAAGACCTGTAGCCAAGAAGAGGGTCACACGTACGAATGGACATGGGAGGAATCCCAGGAAGTGTCAGAGTGAAATGGAGAAAGGTAAGGGACAGATGTGCCAGAGCCGACCTGCTGAGGCTGCAAAAGCAAACAGAAGAAACCCAAGAAACTGCAGGGTGAGAGAGCAAAGTGCAGGGCTAGCAACTGCCCACAGAGAAGGACAGACAGCCGGCCAGGGAGAAGGTGCAGTTGCTCACCAGTCACTTTGCTGAAGGCTCCTCTGCAAAAGTCATTAGTACCAGAGTCCCTGAGTGAGAACAGTTAATGAGTTACAGGAGAGATCCCGAGGCGGAATCAGGATGGGGCAAGCAAAAGATCCCATTGTGCAAGTTTTCAGTGAGGCAAACTACAACTCCTTGATGAGTTTGACAGTGGAACAAGGGGCAGAGGAGAGAAGCAGAACACCATCCCTTGAGACGCTTCAGCGATCTGTTCACGCTGGAGTTAACGGGCTGCCAGTAGGGCCTGCGTAAGCCAGCACTGTTGTACAAGCTGGACTGGACTTCCCAGGAACCAAGGAAAACCACAAACCGGCTTTGTGATGTGGACGAAGTGTGTGTGGAGCAGACAAATGTCTTGGCCCATTGCAACTGATTGACATCAATCAGTTCCCCCAAAGGCTGGGGCAGATACATCCCATGTGAGACTGTATTCTCCATTGCCACCAATACGTCAGAATCGTGAAACCAATTTTAGCCCATGTCAGCAAGAAAGATGCACTGACCCCTTATGGGTTTTTCTCCTGAGAAATGCAGTACCTCCATCTTAAGAGTGGGAAAGGTTTTTGCACTTCCTCTCCCTGTTCAATTCTTCCATACAAACATCTTCCTCTGTGCACTCTGTGACTCCATCAGGGCTTCCTATTAACAGACACTGCAAAAAAGGAAGTCTTCCTTTTGTGCACAGTCAGCCCTGTGTCACTGCTGGTTGGATTCATGTTCCAGGAGTCCTGAGGAAAGCCAGCCTCGCATGTTGCTAGAAGCTGCACGGTCAGATACCATGGCACACACAGCCAATACACAGCTTGCCCTCAGGTGCGTGAGGGGTTAAGTCCACCAAGAAAATGCTTGTGCTGCTTAAACCAAAATTACTCTTTTTCTACTCCTTTTTTTTTTTTTTTTTGGGGGGGGGGGGGGGCGGGGGCCAGGGTGTCTTTTTTTTTTTTTGGGGGGGGGGGGGAGCTGGGGGCATGCTTTTTTTTGTTGTTGAGGAGTTCATGAAAAGGGAAAAAAAAAGCTGCTATTTGTTTTGCCCCTGCCAGAGCCGTGAAGGGAGCTCTGCAGAGTGGACAGTACAGGCACTGTGGCATCGCAGCAGTGAGGGAGCTGAACTGGGAGCTGCAAGGTGAAGGTCCCTGTTTAACAGCTTTCCGTTTGTTTACCGAAAAAATATTGTTCCATCATAAAAATTCCCAAAATAGTTCACGTCTTGACAGACTGACTGGCAGCTGCCCAGCTCTGCAGGATTCTGCTAAATGAAAGGAAATAAAAAGAGCTAATCTGCTACCCATGGCCCAGTGCTTGCAGCTTGGGAATCTGCAGAGTCTCAGGGCTGCCCCAGTAGGTATGGGGTAGGGTAGAGAGTCCTCTGGTCAAGGGGCTGCGTTTATTGATGGCAACAGCTTTTCCATGGGTGCTGGGCAGGCTGATGAAGAAGGCAGCACTTGCCTTGCAATGAATGGTCAGCTTCTGCTTTATTTTTATACCAAGTTTTTTTTTCCCCTCCACCCAGCTCTGTAAAGCTTCACCTCAACAAGACAGGCTGCCCCACACTAATGACTGTATCTCTCTGAGGTCTTCAATTCCTAAGAGCTGCCAAGGGCACCTTTGGGGAAATTTTTCATACAGGCATATTTCCGGACCACCGTGACTCCCGGCCAGCTAATGTATTGCCTGTTGCTGAGAAGATTTTAGGATGACAATCTACTGTTGCTGCAGATCACGGTGATCTTACTACACATAAATGGAAAGTGTCAAACAGCACACGGCAGCCAAGTCAAAGAGAGTCATCCTCTCTAGGAAGAGCAAAAAGCCACTGTGCTGTCCTGCAGCCTGCCGCAGTGACCAAAGGACCGTGTGCACTGTGACTCACAGCGCAGAGAAGCAGCAAACTCACATTAGGTCATGCAGAATTAGCAGCCTCCGTGGAAAGAACCTATCCTCGCCAAATCGCAGATGTCTCCCCAGCTGCGGAGTTAACTTCTCCATGGCCCTCGTGGCGCCCAGGGCAGGTCTGCTTTAGGGAGGGACAGGGGGAAATTTGCACTCCTGATCGTTCCAAACATGGGCCTCATGGGACTCTCCATTCATTCCTTAGACATTTTAGTACCCGGCCTCCAAACAAGGCCAGGCTCCAGCAACAGAGCTGGGGGAGGGTGGAGGGATGGCCATTCCCCCAGTGCTTGTCCCCATTACTGGTCTGCAAAGCCAGGCTGGCAGGTGCTGTAGGAAGGGCCAGGGCGTGCAGGGCCATGCTGGCTCTGGTGGTTCCTCTTCCTGTGGCAAGATCAGTCTGGCCTCCTGCTGTGAGACATTTCTGAGTAGCGTCACACCTGCTCACACCAGTTTACCACTGCAGGTACATTGCCATTGCAGGCTGGCTCTGTCCCATGTTGTCCCACTCTTCTTGGCACTTGTTCTTGTGGGATATGATCCATTTCCATGTATTGAGCTTGCTCTGGGTGAGCTATGCAGGTTCTCACAACGGCAAACAGACACAAAGGCATTGGGTATTTCTCCCTTCACAGGAGAAAGAAGAGGAAGACAGTCTTTAGTTGAGAAAGGGCCGTGGAAGAAAAGGAGGTATGGCTTGCACATCAAGGCAAGCTGGAAGCATCCTTGGAAGGCCCTGTAAGCAACACACAGTTAAAGCCATCCCACATGTGCCAGGCCAGACTGTGCTAGGTTGAGCCTGGGGGAACAGGGAGCCTCCGTGAGCTTCCAGCTGGATCTCCAAGCAAGCATGCTGTGCTCCCCCTGCCCAGGCTGGCCATCCCATCCAACCCAGCACCCACTGTTCACCCACCGTGCTCAGCTCCCCCAAGCTCTGCATGGAAGTTTAACAAGTTCTTGGCAGAGGAGCACACTGAGAATCTGGTTACTGGGTGAAGACAGCAGGACCGGGAGGAAGTGTCTCTGAAACAAGGCAGCCTCTTTTGGGATAACTGTGGACAACAATCTTGCCGATCTGGCTGTTGAAATGCCTGACTCTTATAGTTTATTTCCCTTTGTGCTTGCTTCCCTGTAGCCTATGAAAGGACTCCTTGTGCAGATGTGGCTATACTCCGACAAACCTGCTCCAGGACAAAAAGTGACTTCAACCACCAGCTCCTTTCTTGTCTTTCTTCCCCACCTTTGCCTGTGTCTCACATTCACATGGTCAAGTGCCCTGTGGTCTGACATTTCCATGAGGTGTGGTTGCTGTAGGGTTGGGCTGGAAACGCCTCTCCTTCATCACTCACAAACCTTGTTGGGGGACAGAGGCATACCCCCATGGATAGCATTCAACCCCTCTCATCCGAGACCCTGTAAGGCAGCTGCCACCTCCCTCCTGCCCCTGCTGTGCTCCCAGGTCCTGAGTCATCCATTTCCTCTTCCACTGGTGGGGCAGGTGATGCACAGGACTGGCGCAGTTCTCCCAGCACCCTCTCAGTCATATTTCCCCTCTTATCTTATGACTACCACTTAGGAGATAATCATCAACAGACCAAGTGGGCAAAGGCACAAGCGAAAGGTGTTCCCCTTGCACATTTTAACCCTCCACGGCTGGCACTACAGCCCATGCTAAACAAAGCCAAAGCTTCAAGTTTGCACAGAAGACAAAATGCTGCCATCTTGCTCCAGGGTTACCAAAGCAAATCAAGAACTCAACATTCACCAGAACCAAAAGCCCCAAAACACTAAGGAGCCCTGGCCTTCTTTTTGAGTGGTGTATAAACAGGAGACTGTTACCAGTCTCTTTCCAAGAAACTAGCTTCTGAGGAAGCTGGGGGCTTGGCCCTGTAATTTGGGCATCTGGGCCCATAGACCCAGTTGCTCCTCTCATCTACAGCTCTGCCTGCTGTGTAGGCAGGGCTCCCTTTGGCCAGGGTATCTAGGATCTTGGCCACATCTCAGAGCGGATTCTTCTCACATACTCCTGGATGTGACTGTCCATTTAAGACCCCACTCCAGCCCTTGTCTTATATCACAGAACAGCCCCCTTCCAAAACATATAATTGTCTTTCTGCATTTTTTGGTGGGAGATCCTTCCACTCCAAACAGCATGGGAGTGAACTACAGCTGTGTGGGGGTCTCTGGAATTTCACTGCCAGCAAATAAAGCACAAACTGATCACTGCTGTACCAGACTCCTTCTCATTCAAATGAAAAACACCAGAGAAGGGGCCCAGGAATTGAAATTACCTCTGCTCCAAAGTATTGAGTGAACAAAAGTCTAAATGGCTTTATGGCTTAAGGATGTCATCAGAACTTCCAGGCATGCCCTGCCAGCATCAGAAACCCCCTGAGTCCCACTCTGCTCATCCCCTGGCCTGTGCATTTGGTTGTTATCAGAGAACTCAATCTCTTTATCAAGACTCATTTTACATTATTTATTATCATTACATGGCAAGTAATCAGACTTGTTATTACTTATTGCTGTTCCCATCTCGCCAGATATGGGACTCCCACCCCCTCCCTGGAGAGACACAGTTCACTTCTAGGAAGTACTTTCCTGATGCTCAGTATAAATTTTCTCCTTTGTTAACGTAATCCCCATCTCCTCACAGATGTTTGGAGAAAACAATGCTTCCCACACCTTACTCATCTTTTGGCTAAACTGGTTAGCAGTATGTTCAATCTATCTCCCCAGTCTGTCAACAGTTCCAATATCTCCAATTCAGATCACAATATTTTGTGAACTTTTCAGAGAAAGACTTCTACTCCCCTCCTCTGAGAGGAAAATCACACTGACCTTTCCTGCAGCCATAATGCAACACAGACCTCCTCCCTGACTTGCTCCCCACTGCTGTCCTTTGGGCTGCACTCCAAAAATCAGTGAAAGTTATTGTAAAGTCAATTCCACCTCTTATCTTTCTGTTTCCACAAGGGTAGGACCATACTTGCTACCAAGCTGATGCATAACAAGTAAGTACAGTCCTTTTTCCTCCAATCTGCAGGTGAATGTATGCTGGAATAGGGGACTCCAGGACACGAGGTCTTATGAAAGATGTAGGGAAGGGTTATCATCTGCCTTGCCCCTTCCTCGAATTGCCCATGATGTTGGCTCTTGTGAGCAGGAGGACAGGAGCTCCATGCTGGTCTCACCCATCACAGATGGCAAAAGGAAGACCAGCCCATTCTCCTGAGCACTGGGGAAGGGAGAAAGCAGGACTGTGCACTGGCAGTGAGCAACTGGCTAAAAGAGAAAGCTCTCCCTGCCAAAGCAGCTTAACAGGCTGTGCTTTCACTTGTTCTCAGTACACCACACCAGCCCCATCAGTCTGCAGCTCTTGCCACATGAAGCTCTAGGGGGAAATATTTCACACACATTCTCTGCATTTTGGTTTCAGAAAAATCACAAAGATAATTGCCTAGTTCATGCAGTCACTGGCTGACATCATTCTTCATATTCCTTGTGCCGAGCAGGGCATTGCTCACTTAATTCACATAAACTGGCTCCAGCTTTGAGCTTCTCCTTCCCACCCTCCCGAGGTTCCTGTGACAGTGGGTGGATCACATTAAAAAAGCAGAGCTGAGAGCAACTACACAACCTCTGCATGGTCTGGTTCCCCACCTCTAGAAAAGAGAAGCTTTCTTAAGCAGCACAGCACAGCCCCAGTGAAGAGGGAAGGTCTTGCAGCCAAGCAGACCTCCAATGCAGGACTTGGAAGGGGCTCAGATGTGGGCTGGCAATCGTGGCGGGCAGCGGCGGGTATAGAGGGCTGCAGAGAGCGAGCAGGCACAAAGTAGCATGCGTGCTCTGTGGCAGCACTGAAAGCACCATTGCTTGCTTATCTCTTCTGAAAGTGAATTAAGCAAAACTGCAGGATGGTATGCAGAGTTCAGTGTCCTCGCAGGGAACTCATGCAGAAGAGCCACTGCTCTCCCGCTCTGCCCTCAGCACTCACCACTACATGGGGCAGAGAGATGGCAGCAGCATGGAGAAGAAAAAAAGAGAAAGAAACGACCATTTTGAAGCCTGGTGGTGCATGAAAGTAATTTCCAAGCAGAGCGGTAGGGATGGGAAGAGGGAGGATTAATTCCTCTCCTTTACAGATTTGGAAAGGACTTGTGAACATTTCCCTTCCTGCACTCTGCTGTTAACAGTTCTGCAGGGTGATATCATCGGGGCCTTTTCCAAACTCAGACCGCCTCAGACATTACAACACCAGGTTTTGGCTGCCTATACATATCACCAGCTACACCCACCCCAGCCCCCTCCCTGCAACACCCCCAGAGGGATTTGTGAACCTCCACCAGAGCTCTGCTCAACATCTCAGCAGCCACAAGAACTCATCCCCAGATGCTGTACCTACAGCTACTCAAGTGCTCTTGAAAGCAGCTCAGCTAAAAGTAGACCCTAACTGCTCCAAAGAGTCTAACACTCTGAGACCCACTGTCATGAGAGCAAGCAGCTCATGATACCAGGCACCAAGATGCTGATGGGTGGGTTTGGAAGTGGAGAGAAAAAGGAGGAGAGTGGGTGCTTCTGAAGAAATCTCCAAACAGCCATGGTCAATGCAAACGTCTGTTTCCCTTGTGCTCTGGAGCACGCACTGGGGAAATGAACAGTCCCCAGTTGAAAATCTGCTCTTGGCAAAGACACTTGCAAGATGGAGGAAAGAGAGCTGCCCTCCCTAGTCCCCAGCCAGTCACATGCTCACGTCTGGCATTCCAGCAAGTTCACCTCTGTTGCACAGATCTTGCTAGCTGCAGCAGAGGAGAGTTGCAGCTCTCCTCTATGCATGGTGGAGGCACACATCCAAACTAGCTCTGCGTCAGAGTTAAGAGGAAATGTCTCCACTGACATTAATGAAATTATTCCAGAGTGTCAAGTTAGGCCAAGTGAGAGCAGAATCAGGGTATGTCAATATGTTGGAGATTTGCAACCACAGAGCAGCCTACTGGCACAACAGACAAAAAGAGTGTGTCAGGGAAGAGGTTTTAGTTTCAATTTGTCCAAGAATCACACAAAAGCAGCAGTTATTTTAAAAATGCCTGAGCTGGGTTCCTCAAAACAGTGGGAGTTTCATTTAGTGCTTACCCCGAGCAGTGTGTTAGCAACGCACTCAGGCCTTCTTCTGTAATGAGCAAAAGCGCCAAAAGCAAAAGAAAAATAAACAAAGCAAATGCCTGGGCTGTTCCACGGGCCAGCCCAGATGTCAGATTTGCTGTTAATAATGCTGATGATATGACCTGCTTCCCCGCCTGCAGTCATGTCCAGGAAGGTGTAAGGAGCCCCTGGAGATGCAGACAGCATGTGCTCGACATGTGAGATGGTCCCCCAGTGGGTTTGCACGACAGCCTGGCAGCTCTCCTCTACAGATGTGCTCTGTCAGTGTAAAACCTCCCAGGGCTGTCAGCCTGCTCCCAGCAGCCTCATCCACTCCCCCTTATGTTTAAGGATCACAGAACTGCAAGGCTTTCTTCTGTTTACTGTAAGGAGATGTTGCCTGGATCCTTTTTGGATGGAAACTCACTGCTACTTAGCTCTCTAGCAACCTTGGTCAAGGTTCCCCAGAGCTTTTTCCAGCCCACCAGACAGTTTAGTTGCTCCAAAACAGGTCTGGTTTGGTTCAAATCCAGTATTCGATCCAATGGCTCAGCTACATTTGTGCTAGGATATTGCCCTCAGTATCACCACTCCGCCTGTTTAGCAAGCAGTCCATGGATGAGAAAGAGAAGTACATGCCAGCGGTTATTTGGTTCACCAAAGCAAACTAACCACAAAGGTCCAGAGTTGTCAGCCTTTAATGAGGAAGAGATCTGCTCCTAAGGCTCTGCTGTGCCATCGCTCTGGCAGCTTTCTGCTGCTATTGTTTCCCCTCTCTCTTCTGAGATTTATTTTGGTACTGACAGGGACACTGCAAGGAACTTTCTTTCCTTTCTCCCTTACAAAGCACTTTCTTTTCTCCCTCTCCCACACTCTGTGTAGATGAAAGAGCCCATTTCCCTGCAGTGATTAATTCCTTTTGGCCCTTACAACTCGAGAAGACTTTCTGTTACTGCTGGTTTTGTCCCTCTCTGACTCAACATGCACCTTGCATCGTATAAAATGGCTCCAAGCATTTCCCTTTGGGAACATGGGTTAAAATCCAGCCTGAGTCCTCACAGTAGACACTCAGAGAAGGACATGGTGGGTAGGGGTAAAGGAAGGTATGTGACGCCAGTGTACAGCACTGGCAAATGCATTACTTGCCTGCTTTAAAAGGAATGTTCACAACTGGGGTCGGAGGGGGAAGAAGAACTCCAATGGCTGAGAGCTGCACTCTTTGCCCCATAGTAAGCTGAGCTGTTTAGCCTCTCAAACAGAAGAAAGTGCCTTTATCCCACTGTAATCCCAGGGAGTAAACATGGGACACTCAAAAAGTCTTTGATCTCCTAAAGGAAAAATGGGAACCTCAGCCAGATACCATAATCAGGCAACTTCTGATTAGAAATAAAACACTGTTTTGTAGAGCGTGGCTGACCAACCCGTGGACATGGCAGATTCCCTGTCTCCATTTGATTCTGCGCTGAGGTTGGTTAACTTCCCAAAAGCGCTGCTGGCAAGCACCTATTTTTTGGGTGTGGGACAGGGGTAACTACATGAAATTAAGGGGCCAGTCTTATACAAGAGGTGAGGCTGGATGATTGCTTGTCAAACCTGGGGAGCCTGTGAATTACCAGAGCTCTCGTTTTGCCCATGGCATTTCTGTAAACCTGCCACAGTGCTGGTTCAGTGCTGGCACGTGTCCTGGAAGCACACCTTCGAGCTGTTCATTGTTCCAGGTCTGCTGGAGACTGAATTTGCTCTCCTGCCTCTAGCAAGAAAGTTTCAGCTTTCCTTGTATAACTTTGCAGAAGCAAGAGGGCATGGCGACCCGAGGGGCCTGCCTGCACCCTGGAGCCACAGACAAGAGGCCATGAGCTCCCGATCCAAATGGAGAGGAGGATGGCTTGTCAAGAGGACCCCAGAGTCACAGAGCTCACGGACAACCCAGCAAATCAGCCCAGATGAGAAACGCTGCAGTGTAGCACAGATGAAGGAGGAATCTCCAGGCTGTGCAGTTAACTGTGAGCATCCACTGGCATCAGTGGTACCACAGGAGATCACCTTGCAAAACAGCTACAGCCCTTCCAGAGTAAAATACTCCATAAGGCAAAAACTATGGTTCCTGATTGGGTCTGAAGTTGTTTATGCCAAAAAAAACCCACAAAACCCGTAAGGCTTTGGGCCCGTGAACTTTCTGCATAGGCAGTACCCAAGGAAAACTTCATTTGCCATCCATCACCCACCTAGTCTTTGTTGTCCCATACACCTGAGGCAAGGGGACAGCATATATAGACTCCTAAATCCCTCCAAAATCCCTCAGGATGGAGGCACCATTTTCAAGCTTCAGACCTGGTTAAAGAGGAGCTTAGCATGTGGCCAACCAAATGAGTCTCACATTCAGTGCATGAAGCTACAGAGGTGTATCTAGATCTTCACTCATGAGCACAGACTACCTAGATTTCTTTCCAGAATTAAGAGGCACAAGACGGTCTGGATAGGTATCTTGGAACAGAAGAAAACAGCTGGTGAGCCAATTTCAACATTGGTCTTTTGCCTTTGTACGCCTCTCCCGCTCTGCATTAATCCTGGCTTTCTCTTCACACCTCTTCCCATTCCCTGCTCTGGCTAGTCCTGACATACATGTGTGCTGGCTGTGTGCTGGCTGTCGCACCAACGCGTGCATCCTGCGTATATGGGTTACAGCTGCCAGACCAGGGTCTGTACCAGCTGTGCTCTCCATGCCCTTCTGGTGGCACGGCACTGAATTGGACCTGATTCTTCTGTCCACCTGCAGAGCATTGCAAAACCTATAGAAATTGAATCCTTGGAAATTTCTACTCTTCTCTGAAATTTGGTTGAAACTGTCCAGCATGTTCAAAAGTTGCCAGAAGGGCCCCATGGTAAACAGCATGATCACATAGGCTTTGTCACCTTAGGAAACTGTCCAGGAACAGCTGAGAGGTCCATACACTACATCCACAGCCCTACAGGTACCTTGCTGCAACAGGACATGGCAAGGAGGTGCCCAGTGTGCAGCGGTGCTTTGCTGCCTTTCCAACTCACCTGCACATTGTAAATTCAATGAGAAATAAACTGCTTGTTAAGGAGCGACCCCAGGTTTGTCTGGTTTTGTTGATGGTGGCTGTCGATCCTCACTGAGATGATTCATGACTTGACACTATTTTCTGTGCTCCCCTTCTCCCACCAGCCAGAGCACCCGATATCCTTGGTTCCCAGCCAGGGTGCGGGGTAAGCACTTCTCACTTGTTTATAGCAGGGCTGGGGGATGTTTAAATGAAGGTGGTGATGGGAATCTTGGGAATTTCACAGCAGACATAACTGCAGCTACAATCCTCCCTGCGGCCGACAAGCTCTACTCAGGGCAGAGTATAGAAAATTCTTTATCTAAAGACAAATCCATTGACCAGCTACTTCTGGAAATGAAGGCACTCCCAGGGATTATACTAGTTGCAAAGCAAATTTAAAAACCATAATCACTCACTGCCTAATCTCTAAAAGGCAGGAGTCCAAAGCAACAGGAAAAACCGTGCGTGCAGCTGCATGCTTAGCTAACACATGCAGCTTCCATGATTGCCTGCACAAAGAAACACTTTGATAGGAGAGAGAGAAAGAATCTGGCCCAGCCTCTGTGGCAAAAGTCCTTTGGAAAAGCAGGTCCATGCCGAACCATGTAGACTTAGCAGTGATGGTGTCAGAGTACAACCCCAGCTTTAAAATTAAAAATTCTCCAGTCATTCATTTATTAAGGAAGCACTACAGATTATTACTAAAGCTGAAAGATTTTGTTTAGATCCATGCTGTGGTTCACTGCAAATGTTTATTTTCTTTCAACACTTCATTCAGCTTGGACAATGACACCAAGATAATTAGTTTCACACTCATCCATACTTTTAAGCCCTTCTCCTTTGCAGGATTTCATGGCTGCAATACCAAGGCTGTGAGCATGATAAGCAAAGGCACATTTGGTTTTTTGGAGAAAGTCTTCACTTGATCTTTATTTTTGATCATCAAGTGATTCCAGTAAGTTTGCTACTAGCTAAAGCCTACACTGGAGGGCCAAAGTTGACCGGATCATGTTTCCTTCCAAAAGAAAATTACAACTGATGCCTAGTTTAGGAGACTGAAAAGCTTGCAAGCAGAAAAGCTCTTGCAGTCAGAGAAGGAGGAATCAGCTCTGACATGTTGCAAGAGTTTTTTTTAATGCCTTACTACTTAAAGGCCAGTGGTATACTTGATGGGCACCAAATGCCAAGACCCAGCAACACCACTACTATCTACATTTCCAGTTCAAGATAAAAAACACATTCAGGGTCTCTGAAGGACTTTAATGATCTTTTAAAAAAAGAAAAAACCAAACATTTGGACTCCTTACAGGACACTATCAAACACAGGAGTTTGGGGAAAACCCAGACAAACAACGCACTGGAGTGCCTGAAGCTCCTTTTTGCACAGGCAGTTCTGTCTGAAAGTCCAGCTAAGAACTCGTTCAGTGCTGGACTGCTTATTTTCTTGGGATGCAGCACCAAGTACAAGAGGCCCAGGTCCATCACTGGCCATGAGTGCCTCGTACAGTACCACTGAAGAAAAAACAGAACCTGGAAGGCAGAAGGAGCTTGGCAGCAGCGCGCTCTAACTCTGCTGTGTGTGTTCCCTGCACTGGCATCACCATCACCACCGCTGGCAGGAGCAATGGCACATCAGCCAGGGTGCTGAACTCTGGGTCACTTTCCAGGGTTCAGGTTCACCTTGCCAGGGACCTACCATTGCTGGGGAACTCCTGGAGCAGAGCTGGGCTCCAGCAACCACATGGCACCCTCTAAGTGACAAAGTGGATCAGGCTTAGCCCAAATAATTCCACAGGACAACAATGTTCTCAGCTACCTGCTCCTCCCCGAACCACACCAAAGGGGTGTATTCCACATAAAAGCCAGTGTCACACTTCCTCTGTCCTCCTGCAATTACATTGTACAAATTTCACTTTTTCTTCTCTGCTTCCTTCCCACATTTTGCCCAGCTCCCATGTCATGTCTTCAGATGATGGACAGTCTTGTTACCCATCAACACCAACCTTTGGAAGAATAAAAGCCCCATAGAATCATAGAATCATAGAATCAT
>NW_010114140.1:0-231 GCF_000699245.1 Pterocles gutturalis
GGGCCTGCCTGTGCCTACATCGCGGGGTCCTATAGCAACTCCATGGCACCTATAGAGAGCCTGTGCCTTGATGCAGGGCCCTATAGCAACACCACAGGCCCCATAGACGAGCAGTGACTTGCTGGGGGGACCTTATAGCAACACCAGAGCACCTATAGCCAGTTTGTGCTTTGGCTTCAGGCCCCTATAGCAACAGCACGTCACATACAGAGGGCCTGGGCTTCACAGGGG
>NW_010114141.1:0-754 GCF_000699245.1 Pterocles gutturalis
CCCCGAGCCAAGGGCTAACCCACCATACAGGGCGACAAGCCCCAGCAACTGTGCACCATCTCAACAGGTGTGGCCCTCACTCCAAGTGTTAAGAGTTTCTTAATGTCCCTTCACAAAGAACCTTTTCTTCTAACATGCTCTGCCCAAGCTGTTAGTAAACATGGTGGAGGCTCTTCTGTCTGCCCGAATTGTTGAGACATAGACACTCACAGACAACTACATGGTGTGAGACTAAGGTTTGCCACTTGATAATAATTTTTGTAAATCAAGCACAAATGTTGTTAAGCACCCACCAGAGGCAAATGCATTGTTAACAACAGTCCCAAGTTCATTTCTCTAGGGCTGGTAGAGCCTTGATTTTCCCAAGCTCTTCTTAGGCTAACAACACAATTACTGTAACTGTCTTTTAGCTTGCATAACCATTCCAACTTCCCTGCTAACTGTTCTCCCCTGCCATGACATCTCATGCGCTCCACTTTTCTTATGAGTACTTGCACGTTCTATTGATACCTACTGCTGGCTTCCCCTAGCGCGGCAAAACAGAGCTAAAAACCATTTTGATTGCATTTTGTAACCATGACGCTTCCTGCCTGAAAGACAAAATGGTTCTTTGCTCTTTAACCTGCCCAGCAAGTCGCCCAACCGACAGCAGCACTCAGGTAATGGTTCTCGATTTCTACCAGCGGCAGTTCAGCGCTCCTCCCATGCCGCGGCCCTGCCCGCCCCACTGTCCCCTCTCCTCCGGGGCAGAAGG
>NW_010114142.1:0-13414 GCF_000699245.1 Pterocles gutturalis
ACAGGCCCCAAAACCGATCCCTGGGGACCGGCTGCCACCTGGATTTATCTCCATTCACCACGACTCTCTGGGCTCGGCTGTCCACACAGTATTGGCTACACATATTCACAGATTTCAAAATGTAAATGTGTATATATTTTTTAAGTATATGACTTTTTTATTTGGTTTGTGAAGACACAGTCACGTAAGTGGTGAATGGTACCACTGTTAGCAACACAGTTCCATCAATTGAGGCAAGAATTGTTTTGATTATGCTTTTTAAGGCAGAGACAATACAGAATAATGCAAGTTTCTAATCCTCACTGAGAATTCTGGATTAATAATTTAGTGTTTATTTCTAAAACTCCTTAAGAATAATTTAACTTTTTTTTATATATCTTTCTTGACATTTGACCTTTTGTTAGAATTACTGGCAGTTTTTCTGATAATTAGGTAAAATGATTGCATGATGTAGCAAAGAGTATGACGAATATATCAAACTGTCAGCCTGGCCTCTGCAAAAATGTGATGACTTCAGGGGTCATAAAGCGTACCATTCTACATTTCCCATTTTCCATTGACAAGAAAAAAAAAAAAAAAAAGGAAGATAGTCTAGCATGTAGTGAGTACCAGAGCAGTTCTCTGGCCATATTAAGATGAGGAGGTGGGGGCGAACTGAAGGGAGAGTTGAAGCAATTCCAGCGTTATACATTCTGTATTTAAAATATATTTGTTGGATATTTTGAATCTTTACCTCCAGAAAAAGACAACATAGCTTATAGATGGGAATTAATATTATAAAATACTTTCTAGATAGTATAGCTACTAAACTTCATATCTGTTATTTTCTTAGAATAGGCGTGGGTGATTTGTAGTATGCGTTTAATGATCAGCTGGTAACTGGTTGTTCCCTATTAAGTTTGTTTGCATTTCTCTTTTCCAGTCACTGATAATATTCTTAAAGTTGGCTGTGGTCAGGAAATACCTGCTTATTGATTGGCTTGTTCGATATAGACTAATCTAATATATACTAGACTCTTCTTGGTCTGTCTCAATTTCCACAACTAATTTGCCTTGAGAATTTATTTTCTCTTTCTGCTGCAGGCACACTGTTTTTCACACTGAAGCTCCTCCTAACTCATCATTTTCTACTTGACGTTTGTACCAAGCACATAAATACATACGAGTATCATTTGGATCAGGCTGATTTTCTGTTTAAATATAACCATTTATACTCACTTGTTCCATAACTGCATCTACCAAAAGTCTTTTGGTCTCTATTAATATCTACATTAATTTTTATTGATGTTGTAATTTTGGCTTGAAGACCAGAAAGAATTTATATGTTCAAAGAGTCCGTAAGAGTCATTTGACAAATAGCTGAACACATGCTGAAAGGTGACTGCAGGATGAAGAGCAATATAAGAAGAAAATTACAATGAACTGATACTATTACTTTATTAATCAAACACTACTGAAAGGTGACACCTACTCAAGAACACAGCATAGTTCTCCAATATTTCCTTGGTGAAGGACATCAACAAAATTGGGGTGTAGCATAATATTGATTGAATGGTAGTGGCAGTCAACCCCTGAATTATTGCTAGCTCAGCCAGTTTGTAATGGTGCTGTTAATCTTAAATACAGCATTGTATGTATTTTAGAGACCAAAGAAAAAGAAAGTAGCTGTTACTGGCCTTGGTAATATAAAAATTGGTGTTAGAATAATTTCTGTCATATGAAATGCATTGACATTTTTCTTTAAAAGTTGCAAAGAGAGTGTTGCTTTTGATCTGAAAGTATTCAGGGAAGGCGACTTTCCAATCCAAAACTGTGAAATAGTCAATCTGCACATTATACAAATTCTTCTTCAGTGTTAGCCTTGCCGCAATGAAAGAGCACTAATACAGCAATTAGTTTAATTTCCTTTCATCTGTAGAGGTAGTACAACTTTCTTGCTTTGTCAGTACAGAAAGTAAACAAAGAAGTAGTTATGTGTTTTTATTTGTCTTTGAATTCTCTTATGATAGGCATAGCACTCTCTCTGCTATGAACTCTGGTCAAAAGGGTTCTCAGGTGAACGGATTCATATTAACAGAGAATCCTAAGGTGTCCTTATTATAGTGCATTAGCTCCTTGACATAACAAGAGCCATACATGCCCAGCATTTAATTTTTCAAGGTGATTTTCAGTGCAGCAAAAGCTCAGTGGAGGATGCTTTGCAGTATCCTTTCAGCTGGTTAGCAAAAGAACATTGGTTATTGGAAGTATAGTTGTAATTGAAGTCAACTGTGTTTTGGCTCTTTTCATTTAAGTGCATTACAGACATAAATGTGTTACGTGACATATAGATTGAAAGAGGTAAAATCCTTGCCTTTCAAGAAAATGCATAGTGGCTTTATTTCAATTTCTGAATACTGTTTTAAAAACCAAATAGTGATGAAACGTAGTGAAATGCAGCGTTCTGCTTCATGCATCAGGAATAGTCAATTTGCAGTACTCCCTGTAGAAGCCTATCTGGGTGAAACATAGTATTCTCTTATTTAAATACGCTTCTCTTTAAAATAGTTGTCTTCAGTTTATTATACAAATTATTAATTGGCATAATTCTATTTTTAGGCATGAATATTGATATTTATATTCAAAGAACAACCCAGTTAAAAATGGGTAACCTAAAGTATTTCACTTGCAGCTTATCAGCCTGATCAGGTTGTTATTTTTTCCTCATTTATTATAATTTGCATGTTTTTTTTTTAAACTAACTTAGTATAAATCAGGGTAAATAGATGCTTTGAAATTAAATACAGCTTATTCAGGCTGTGAAGATTAAATTAAATTATCCAGTATGATGATCTCCACATACTCTGAAGTGGCTTGTTCATATGTGGTTTGTATGTAGCATAAACATGAAATTGTGGGTTTTGAATAATTTCCTTTATTCTATAATTTTAAATTGTAATTATAGAAACAGAACTAGAATTATTTTTAAATGCTTTGTAATTTACATACACCAGATTTTTGTGTAGCTAGAAATAACAGAAGTCTGTGGAGCAGTTTATGTCTGTGCAGGTGTTATTCTGCGTCGCTTGCTTGCACACTTGCCCTCATGAAGAATCTGAGCCTTCTTGCCTGCTTTCTGCATTCTCAATTTGATTTATGCATTAGAGCAGTGTTTGGAAAAAGAGACTCAATGTCACTCAGCTGGAGAAGGCTTCTTCTAATACATGTGAGGAAGTGCTACCATAGTCGTGCCTCTGAAAGTATTATTTCTCTGAGAAAAAGTTATAGAGAGGTTTGGGGGTTTTTTTCTGTGACATGGAACATAACAGCAATTGTGGCCTCCAAAGGAAAAGAAAGTTCTACATGAACACCCACATAAGTAACATGTCAAACTTTAGTCATTGTTTTAGTGACAACAACTCTACTTGAGTGGATACCAGAGGTGTCAGTACATAAGGTGTGAAGCAAAGTCATTACTTCTCAATACGTACCCTAGGCTGAAAAAATCTGCGTGGTTCCATCTTAATTGGTGTGCTTTCAGTTGAGCCTCCATGAAAGGCTTTTTTGTTTAGAAAGATCAGGTAAAGGAATAATTTATTTTTCCTTATCCTCCGTACCAGCCTCGAGTGATTTGTTTTCCTCCATAGAGTGTTGTTTCATACATATGTACAGGTCAAGCCACAGAAAGGGAAAATGTAGAGGAACAAATCTGGAAAAGCAGTGGGATGATCCCTAGGAAAAAGGAAGCATTGGGTGGTGAGTGGTCATCATCCTGAATGTCGGAGTGAGTGAGGAAGAGGAAACCTGCATCCAGGTTATCTCACCCAAGCCACCAAAAGTGAATTACCTGGTAAATAGTTGTGTAATTTCCACTTGCTTTGCTAGGCAGTGAATTATGGAGTAGACATTTTACTTCAGTGTTCACAGATGGCCCAAAACCATATGGGTTTTTTTTTTAATGTTTTTATGCCACATTTAGAGCACTTCTCTTGCATGGTCATGACCAGGAAAATGAATGTATTCGTTATGTTAAAACCAAATATTAGATTATTGATTTTAGTTCAAATTTAAGCATCTTTTACAGATTAAAAATTTTCAGTAGAAATTGAATTTTACTAATATTTTTGTATATTTTAATTTATTTTCTCTGCAGATGATTCAGACTCTCAGGACTCTAGTAGAAAATACAGATAGCTTATATGAGAAGATAGTACAGTGTCAGAAAACAGGTAAGTACAAGCTGTTTTTAAAAATGTTTTTAAGAATTTACTGCATTTTTCTTTATTTCCCAAGACATTTAATGGAATTTATTTATTCAACCATACAAAAAAAACAACAATAAAACGAACAAACAAACAAAAGGAGATTGTTGTAGTTCAGGCAAGTACAGTAACAGTGAAAAGGAAATTTCAAATCGTAGAAATCAGAGATCAGCAACTGGACTTTGGAAGTCATGAGCATTTTATATATGGACAGTAGCTTGTCAATGTAGTCATTTCCACCATGCAAACATAAGATTGCAGGAAAGAAGGTGAATGATCTTACTTCACAATGGAATCCTTTAGGCGTTTACTCTGATCTCTTTTACTATGTGCGAATTTTTCCCCTTTGTCGTGGTAGGCTTAATGTATTCAAGAGCCTTGGTGAAGTACCTTGCCTTCTGATTAATTACATGATAGCAGTTAACGTATTTTGTCCCTGTGTTTCTCTAGATCTATTGGGTGGATACCCTTTGGTTCTGCTGATTTGGTACTGTTTTATCTATTCAGAGTAAAACTGGTTTTGCAGACAACTACATGAATCTTCTGTGGCAGGCTTTTCGAACCACATGGATGCAAAATGTGTGGGTTTTTTTAAACTTTATTATGACCTATTTGTTCCACAGATTCTCTGGAATTTTTCCTGTTTATATTTGAAACAGATTTTGTAGTTAGTTCTTAATCTCTTCACAAATTGCCTCTTTTTCACCTGATATATTCTAATGGATTTCTCATTTGAACACAACTTTGAGTTTTGAAGGTTTCCCTCTTATTTTGAATAGCATCTCTGACCTTACTGTTTAATCATGCCTGTTTTCTTTTGATCTTTCTTAAGTGTTTTTTAAACACTGTTGTAAATTTACTGAGAGTAGTGAAGCATCACATTTGCATCATAAACAAGAAGTCTGCCAGAGAGTCAGTCAAAGTGTCTACAACCATGTATTGCATGACTCAGTTGGGACAAAAGCTTTTTATATACAAATACATTTTTTTCTCTCTGATATTCAGCATCCTGCTGCTCCCCTTACTTTCCATTATTTTCTTCCATTCTTTGGTCCACTTCTCTGCCTCCTATGAATTTCAGTCTCTTTTCTTCATTCTCTTTTCCTAAAAAGAAAAAAATAATGTCCTTCCACCCTCACCCTTCTTTTATAAACTCTTTTCTGCTAGCAGTGTCTTCTGACTCAGATCAGCATCAGGAAGGCCTACCCACTCTGAATTTCTAGCTCTCCCCTTTATTCACAACACACATTCCTCAAACTCTGTTGAACTTTAGTCGAACCATAGAACTGTCAAAATACTTGAAAATTTTAATTTGTCCTATTTACTTCAAGATGTCAAAAAATAATTATAAATACCATGATAAAACATTATTTCACATATCTTGTTGATAGATGCAGAGATTTGTCTAAAATACCAAGCTCAAAATATATCATGCTGCCTTAAAGGCATTGTCTCGTAGAGTTGTACACTTACTTCTTCAATAATCTCCCATTTTTGTGGTGATAGTGTGACATTATTTTAGCTTCATCAGTCTCAAGCATTTTAGATTCTTGGTTAGAGGTAAGGCAAAAGCTAATTGCCTGGTTTACCTCATATTTTAGAATTGTTACCATTCAGAAAAGATTGCTTTCTATTAGCTCATATGGATTCCAGTAAACTTCCATATATCTGGTTTTCTTGAGTCTTACAACCTTATTTTACGTGAAGTGCAGCTCGTCCAAGAATCCATTGTTTAAGAATGTAGCAGAGATTTTGATCTCATTCAAATGAGAAACCTTCAGTATGGTGACATAAGCCCAAGTATGGATTATGTAATAGTTCCTGCTATTTAGGGCAGCTTTAGCCCTGTGGGGTCAAGGTACTTTTTAAGATGAATGAGCTGAATTGAATTACCTTTTAATATCAATGGTTTTGGAAGATTTTTTTGTGACTAATTGATTCCATGATCTCAGTAGATGCTACTCTGTTTAATTTTGAGTAAAAGATTATAAGTTTTCCTGTGTAGTATTGTTGTAGTTTTATATAGTATTGTTGTAGTTTTACCGTGGCTGGCATCAAAACACTACAACACCGCTAACTCACCCTCCCCCCTCTTGGGGGTGCGGGAGAGAATTAAAAGGGTGAAGGGAGAAGAGAATCGTGGGTTTGAGATAAGAACAATTTCATAACTAAACTACAATAATATTGGAAATTATTATGATAGTAATATATGCAAATGTACAAATGAGTGATACACAGTGATACTGCTCACCACCTGGTGACCCAAGGCCCAGCCCGTTCCCCACTAACGATCCCAGAGCAGGGAAAGTCCTGAAACCGCAATCCCAGAACAGAGTTAAGAGCTCGAGTGTCCAAGAGACCAAGATGACCCTGAGAGGGGAGTGACCCAGAGGGAGACAACCCCATAGCAAGAGAGAGTAGTTCTGCACAGAGCCTCGTCTTTATACTGGGCATGATACACATGATATGGAATACACCATTGGCCAATTTTGGTCTCTATCCTAAACCTAAGGTTGAATCCTAGGCTAGTAATTGGGTCTGTGCTCCCTCCCAGCTTCTTCTGCACCTGCAGACTCTGGCACAGCAGAGAGGCTGAAAAATCCTTGACTGTCATGGCAACAACTATAAACATCAGCATGTTATCATCAGCACAAATCCAAAATACAGCCTCATGCTAACTACTATGAAGAAAGTTAACTCTGTCCCAGCTGAAACCGGGGCAAGTGTCTTGATAAGGAAAAAGCAAAATTATGCCCTTGTCTGGGCTTTTTTGTTCTGTGCCTCGAAGAGTGAAAAAGCTGCTAAAATAAGAAGAAATAGTCAAGTTGCCAATATGCAGTAAATTTTTGTTGTCATGAACGGACTTATGAGAGAATTCTGTTCTGTTAAATAGACGAAGTGGACTCGCTCTATTAAACTGTTTTCTAACTAACATTAAGACTTTTATCCTCCTTTAAAGTTCAGAAATAATTTTAAAATAAATACAAAGTTATTTCTTACTTAGGTTGGTGGACTATTGAATAAGCGAAGATCTTGAGACGGCTCTTTTCAGAATTCAGGTTCTTTGCTATTAATATTCCCTAAGGACATTCAGCTGTAAACTTCTCTCCTCATTTGGTTCTTTAAAATTAAACCATATTAAAAAACTCCTCTGTTTTCTTCATATCGTCATATTACTTTCAGCTCAACACATTCAGTTCTTAATTAAATAGTTATTGAAAGCATTTTAGATAAAATAACTAATGAAAAGATATGGGAGCATAATATTGCTTTGGTTGCAGTGCTGTTTATTTTGTTGCTATTAAGCCAGGTAAAGATCCAGCAAGAAAATAGAATGTAGGTGCTAAAGGGGATTTAAAGATAATCTAGTCCATCCCCTTAATCTAAAGACCTAAAATGCTCCTGTATCTTTTCTAGAGTAAAGAATTTGAATGTCCAGGTCACCTTACCCCATTCCTAGCCTCCTTTGTATGCAACTCACGTCATTCTTGTACCTCTCTTTCTAATCTTCCGTTGCATTCTTTTGCTGTATAATTTAAATACTGCCTGAGTTTATCACTAGTTAGAAAACAGAACCACAATTTAAGACTTCGGTGTTCAGCAGTGGGAGCTGAAAAGGACGTGTAGTATTCCAAGTATTCATTAAATGGTCAGGGGTGCAAATGATGAGTGAACACAGTTTGCTGATCACAAATGAATGAAATGTGGATATGACTGTGAAACAGTACAGGAAGATCTTGTGATGGTGAGAATTATAAAACAGTGTGTGAAATGTAACATCAATTAAGGGTAAATTAATGTGTGTAGGGCAAAAAGTACCTTTGACAATACCTACAAGTAATGGTCTTTAAAGTTTCTGTTTTAATTCAGGAAATGAAGTTATGGCATACAGTTCTAACAGTGACAGTTTACTGCTAATATAGTGCATAAATATGCATTCCAGCACTGTGTGCTGATAATTCAGGTGGCTTTTTTCCTGTATGGTTTCAGAGGTATAACATTCCCTAGTTGTCTGTGCAGCCAGAACTCTTGTTCAGGTTCTTCTGGGATCTCAGCTATGCTATCCTTTTCTCTGAGTTTGACCATTATAGTTTTGCTTTATGTATGTCATTTTCCTGACTGCTGTTTTAATTATGTCTGTCCCTATATTAATTTCTGTACTTTTTCCTCAGTGTACATCAGGACTGAGCTGCTTTCACTTTTTTTTGTGTTTGCTTATTTGGAAGCAAGAGTTTCCACTGCCTGATAGATTTTCAGCCATTGTCATGCTTTCTATCCTGTTGTCCCATGGGCTCACTGCAAACATCTACCAGGCTACTTCCTTTGAATTGGTTCTTAAAATTATCCCACAAATATAGCTAGATTGACAGGTCCTCCTACCATCTTAACCAAAATAGTTTTCATTGCTTCCTTGTACTCCACACTCTTTCTTTATCCATATGTTCTCTTTTTGCTCATACTTGGATTCTAAGTTGTTGGAGCAGGGTCTTATTTATTCCCTCTGTACAGAGCCTAAAACAGCAGGGACTTAGTTTATTAAATAATGCAAGTAGTAAAAGACATAAAATGGGTACATTTTTTGACATGTACTCCAAAGCAGTCCTTCAGCAGTGGCAGAAGCAGGATGCAGTTTCATGAAGGGGAATATCCAGCCATTCTGGATGCTGTCAAAGATGAACATAGTGTACAATATCCATTGAGAAAAAGTTATGTCTGAGCTGCATGCAGAAAAAGATTAGGATGATGGTCATACAAGCACTATAAATGTTTCTTGTAGTTGAAAATTCAAGTAATAAAATCAATTTTGTTTAAATATCTATGTCTCGGTTCCCCACAGTTACTGCTTAAGCTTTTCAGCAAAATTACATGTTTACTGAGCTGTTTATTTAATCTTTGGTCCTGTTATTTGAATTCTAAATTGGTTTTTGACTTAGCGTCCACCAAAACAAAGCATGGAAGATGCAGAAAAAGCAATATTCTTTGCTTTATTCATAAAACCCCAATCCTATTGAAAACATACAGCAATTTTACATACAGATCAGATAATCCAGTAATAGAGTGAAAGAAATTGATATAGTTAAATCTTGAGAAGCACTTTTGGCTGGGTGTACAGGCATGTGATTGAGTTGTTATTTTAACAGTGAAAGGGAATGACTAGCTCGGTTGTTCCCAGCATCTTTGTAGTTGCCCCTGACTTGAAAGAGAACTTGCAGTGTTCATGGTCTGGGTACTATGGAGTTTACACAAGTTCAGCAGCATTTGTTAATCTATGTCTTTTGAAATACTGCCTTTCTTCAGCAAGTCTTGACTTTTGATTAGAAGCCACTGCTTGATATGTAGCGAGTGAAGAAATGCTACGTTATCTGTTACTGTTGGGCTTCCTAACTGTTTAATGTGGTTGCATAAGTAGGACATGCTGATCTTCCAAGTTAAATCTTAGAATTGGATCCTTTACTATATTTTTCACAAGGCTCACTGTTAAAAGTAAACAATATACAATATTTACCACTATCACACAAATTCCAACATCCCCTGCTATGACTAAAACAGCACTTTGGCGGACCCTCTCTGCCAGTCTTCATTGTTCTGAAATACCTGCTTTTTCCTGTTTTCTTCTTGTTCCCATTTTTTCTAAGCCAGCTATTAACTCATTTCTCCACACTTGTCACGACCTCATTTTGAAGGTATATTATCACAATTGGCTGTCTCCAATAGTTAAGGAAAGGTGTCAATAAAGGGTATATTCAGGACAATCCTTTTCTTTGTATATCTCTTAACTTTCTTTCTGTATTCAGTCCATCATTTTTACCCGTTTTCTTTCCTCTTTTACTCTATCTGCTCTGTTTTTTCCACAGATCAGATCATATTAATGATGACTATCTAGAGCTACATGTTCAGTTTTCAGCAACCTCAGTGAGCAAAAATGATTGCAACATTTGGTTATGTACTGGAAATCAGAATAACATTGTGGGAGGCTAAAATAGATAGCCTTTCCCAGTACAGAAATGTTTACAAAATTAATCTGTTAATTATCTTGGAGTTAATATTTTTAGCAGTTACCTTCTACCTGCGAAAATAACTAGAGAGACTAGATTAATTATATCTCTTAAGGTATAAAGAAGTATACTAGAGTGCGCAAATACAGCAGACATTTTATGTACTAAGATCTGCTCAAAGGCTACATGGTTATCCTAAGTCCAGTCTAGTCCAAAATGGTTGAAAGGGGTGATGAGTGTGTTCATTTTCCCATGGACTTTCTGTATCTACATGTGACAACATAACTAGTACAACAGCTGCTGACTGAGACTATCCGTATCCGTAGATTGGGGTTAAGAAAAAACAGAGGTAGTAAAGTGTTATAATCAGTATGGTTGAAAGACAAATTTTGTAACATGCTTTATTAGCTGAAGTACTGAAAAGTTGAACAGGTTTTCCTACTCTTCTTCCCCTTCGTATTTTAAACAATAACAACAAACCCAAAGTTAAATACAGGCTGCAGAAATGTCTCTGGGTTTAAATTAATTGTGTTAAGAAGGCAATTTGAAAGAAAAAGTTCCACAATTTCTCCAGTGTAGAAGATGATAGTAAAGAAATAAGTTACATTCCTGTGAAAGCAAAAGAGACAGTAATTGCTATTGCCAGTGAAACAACATGGGCTCAGCAGGATCTGAAGACTGGGAGAAATTATAATGTGCCATAAATCAATGTTTTTATTAAGTCTGTTTTCTAGCATTCAATAAAATCAGCGTGCTTTTTCCTTAGACTTTCATTGGTCTCTCTTGAGGATCACGGATGGTAAATAAAAGATGGAAACAGCAGTCTGTGGAAAAAATCCTCTCCCTTGTAGCTCTGTGCTTTTGCTCTTTATTGCCAGCATTAGTTCATTCTCATATATGACAGTGGCTTATAGTTCACCCACTTTCAGAAGTATAGTCTCTCTTCATGGAGAACTCTCCTTGTGGATGAAAGTTTTCTTTACATTGTGGGTGGAATACCATGAATCTTCTTTTCAGAGAAAATATTTTAATGTGTAAAGGCCTGGTTTTCTGTGTATTTTGTAGGACTGCTGTTTTGGAGGTGCAGAAAAAGTGTTGGTGTGTGAGTTTTGTGGGTTTTGTGGGTTGGTACTCTTTTTTTGTTGGCTTTGGTGTCTAGAAGGTTTATGTTACACAGGGGTATTCCTGAAAGAATTTGAGGAAGGTGGAGCTGGTTACTTAACTCTTGAAAGTAACCAAGTTTTAATTAAGTAAAGGCCAGATACCAGGGATGTCCACTTTGTAACTTCCTAACAGTGTAAGCTCCCTGCTGCAACTGCTTTGAATCTCTTCTGACAGTGGTTCATAAAGAAGTTGGTGACAATCTTATGTAATAGTGGTTCCCCAGCATCAAAGAAAGTGTCTTATGTTGAAAAATGAATTATTGTGATTGCTTCTAGAACTGGATGAGTCTGTATTGAAAGACTAAATGCTAATTTTGTCCTTGCAGAGAGAATGTCAGACTAGGATGCCATTATCATTTTGGGATGTTGGGATAAGAAGGTTATCTCAGCACAGAATTTGTCTTTGCTGCTTTTAAAGAATAAAGGGGCAGCAGGCACCAAAATGTATTTTTAACCATCTAAGTAGAAGCAGTACATGGATTTCTGTGTCTGGTGAACATTTCCACTTACTGTGGAGATGCTGCACATTGCCAAAGAAGTTGAAATAATTTAAAAATACTGAACAACTGGTTTAGTTAATGCATTAATTCATCAAGTATTAATCTAAATATCTTGAATGCAAGCAATTCAGACCTGGAGCTTCTTGAAGGTGAAGCGCAGCACACTCAGAATATACAAAGAAATTCTGATTCTCCAGTTATAAAGTAAAATGTTTTGGGTCACTTCAGTGGGAAGTAGGTGCTTGTAAGTACTTGAGGATCTAGTCCTTGTTCCTGTTAAGACTAGTTTTTTGCAGTTATTAGTGATACTTGGATAATACAGAGGTGCTCTAAGTATTAATTTATTAAGGTTAATTTTAAATCTTTGTGTGAAAAGTGTTCTGTAAACAAAACGTGAGAATTTACAGGTATAGAGATTTCTGTTGCTTCTCTAATATGATTTATTTGATTTATTGTTGATATAATCTGGTAGACAGACTCATTTCCCAATCACTTCTCTGATAAATTTTGTTTTAAGAGGAAGTTGTTTGTGAGGTTGAAATACCTGAGTGTTTAAGGAATATAATCTGAAAGAAAAATACTAAGAGATGTTTAATTCTGTAAAAAAATTAAAGCCTTGGCTTTCAAAGATGCAGCCACTTTCAAAGTGTAGCAGTTCTGTGTGCTTTCCAAGTGTAGCAGTTGTACGTGGAGATCAAATATTTATGTGTGGAAATGAGTACTTACAGTATGAATTCTTTCTTAGAAATATTTTCTTTACTATATTACCATTTAACCTATGCAGTGTAGGAAGAAATATTTTAATGTATAAAGTGCTTTCTTTTTTTTTTT
Organism: Pterocles gutturalis; assembly: GCF_000699245.1. Lineage (NCBI taxonomy): Eukaryota > Metazoa > Chordata > Aves > Pterocliformes > Pteroclidae > Pterocles > Pterocles gutturalis. The sequence goes on from NW_010114142.1 coordinate 12,732, forward strand.
TTTATTGTAAAGAACATATCTTTCTGTGAACATTATTCACAGAAACTTCGTAAGCATTCGAGATGAGTGTACATAGTAATTGAGCTGCAATATGTGGTAACCTAATCAAGAGCTGTATGGTATTTTCCTAGCGTTTTAAAACTATTTAATGTTTATTTCATTTTTATTATTTATTTATTACTCTTCTGACAAGTATTTAATTTACCTTTAAATCAAAGTGCTCTACTAAGAATCAAATAAAATATATTTGGCTTGACTGAAGTTGAGTGCTTACCTGCAGTATTATCAGTGTGTTTTTAATATAAATATGGACAAATATTGTTTGCTACCCATTTCATAGAATCATAGAATGGTTTGGGTTGGAAGGGACTTTAAAGGTCATCTAGTTCCAGCCCGCCTGCCCTGGACAGGGACACCTCCCACAAGACCAGGTTGCTCAAAGCCTCATCCAGCCTGGCCTTGAACACCTCCAGGGATGGGGCATCCACAGCTTCCCTGGGCAACCTGTTCCAGTGTCTCACCACCCTCACAGGATTCTTCCTTATATCTAATCTAAATCTCCCCTCTTTCAGCTTAAAACTGTTACCCCTTTTTCTCTCACACACTCCCTGATAAAGAGTGCTTCCCCATCTCTCCTGTAGGCCCCCTTCAGGTATTGGCAGGCTGCTGTAAGGTCTCCCCAG
>NW_010114143.1:0-438 GCF_000699245.1 Pterocles gutturalis
TCAGGGAAAGCGAGGGATCAGACTATGGAAATAACGCCGGCCGCCCAGACAGCGCGGGTTCCTTGACCCGGTCCCCAGGAGGAGTCTGGTGGTGCCCACCTTGGCGTTGCAGATGGATGGTCTGCGGTGGGCAGGGGACGCGAGAGGGCTGCTGCCAGCAGTGCCGCGGGAGGGGAGGTGCGGTGCTCCAGGCAGGAAGGATGGCGGGTGGCCATTCCGGGCAATGGCGGTACCCTTTGGCTCAACCGGGGAGCACGTTTGGCTGTTAACTGAAAGGTTGGTGGTTCAAGCCCACCCAGGGATGGGCTCCCTTTTCCCTGCCCATGGCAGGGGGTTGGAACGAGATGGTCCCTTCCACCCCAGAGCACTCCAGGGTATGGAAAATGAGGACATGATTCTTTCCCCTCTACACAGGCAGAGGGAGGAAGCCCAGCTGAC
>NW_010114144.1:0-1165 GCF_000699245.1 Pterocles gutturalis
TGGTCTGCATTAGTGTTTTTATAAGGGGCTCAAACAAATCGAATACAAGGTCACCAAATAATTAACAGTTGCGTATTCCCTCCTTCCCCATTAAAATACTTCCCTGCTTATATTTCATTTTCCTTCTGCCAACGACAACACTGCCCGGGCAAAGGCGCTGCACAGATTACAGTACATTGCAGCTTTCGGTCCACCCAGAAACCCGCTGTTTTGCATAAACACGTTGCACTAGATGAACTTCAAGTGGGATTTACGCTTTTTTCTTCTGCCACATGTACAGTCAGGCCATTTCCAGACTCTGCACGGGGGATCCCCCGTTCCTTCTTCCCCCTTTCCTCACCCTCCCTCCCGACCCTAACGGCAAGAGCAAAATAACGACGGTCGGCCCCCTGCCCGTCTGAATCAGCTGCCTCTCAACTGGAACACGAAACTGCACAAAGAAAACGAGAAGGGATAAAGGAGACGATCTCGACCCATTTCGGTTTCCCCGTCCCCTAGGCACGGAGCTTTGCATTTCGTGTGCGAGAGCCCGGCCGCGGCACCGCGGCTGCGGGCAGCTCTGCCGACACAAAAGGGAGAGGCGAGGTGAACCCGCGGCATCTGGCCCTTGTGGCATTCCCTTCCCACGGGAGATCCCTTCGAAAATCGCGCTCCCTCGCACCCTGGCTATTTCTTTTTTGTTTTCGGTTTGTTCCGAGCTGTGCCGCGTTTCTTGCTAGCTGTGGATTTGTTTGTTCATGGCTCCCTTCTCCAGCTCCCTCCCGTGCTCTCTTTTTTTTTTTTTTTTTTTTTTTTTCCTTCTCCCCCCCATCCTTGCCTGGTGGAGTCTTTGCAGCTCCTAATTGTCCTGCCTTACTGTGGAGCTCCAATGCTGGGGGTCCTGAGGCCAGCGAGAGCACCATCTGCGTTTTAATGAGTTACTTCATGTGCCAACAGTAATTTTCCTACATTCAGCTAGGTCCTGTCTGATCTTGCGACCATAACAAGGGGGAGCGAGTCGGGGGCGGGAGGGGGTGGAGAACGGGGAATCGCAAACCCTTTCCCCCCTTTCTGCGTTTTTTTTCTACCGATGGGGGAAAAATATATATATATATTATATATAGCAGTAGTGTGGCTTTCCCTCTGTCTCGCGCTAGCCTGAAAGCGATCTTATTAGCTTCAAGAG
>NW_010114145.1:0-5973 GCF_000699245.1 Pterocles gutturalis
AACACGGTGCTGGCAAAAGGCTGCCGGAGCAAATGGATTTTTAAAGCATCCTTCATCTGCTCCCAGCAAGGCTGCAGTGTCAGCCATGCACATGCTGAGCTGAGCAGCGGTCTCCAGTGCTGGTTTGCTCAGAGCAGAGTCCAACCTGCAGCATTATGATTTTTAATTCACCCCACTGGCACTCAGGCTGTTTCCCAGGAGCGGAGAACTCCCAGGGTAAATTTTACCTCCTGTGCATGTAGAGGAAAGCTGCAAACACTTGCACAAATACCTGTGAGATCACTGGAAATTCTTACCAAATCTCCTGTCTTTCCATAACTCACTCACTTTTTCCATCTGCCTGCTCTCTGAACACCTCTGATACAACACCGCGTTGTTCATCCTCCTGCCTGCGCTCCTCCCGTCCGCTCTCCCTTCCCTTTGCGCAGCACGCTCTCAGTGCAGCGGGACCCTGAGCTGTGATGCTGCGCTGCTCATTTCAGAGCTCCCTGCAGCAGAATTCAACCCTGGCAGGACGCGGGGCAGAACAGGGCTGCAGGCAGGGACCATCCCTGCTCTCACGCAGACCTGAGCCTTGCACTGGCTAACAGCCGAGCCCGGAGCGTGACGGTGTTTGCATGCCAGGAGCTCAGCAAAGCCTCTCAAATTTACAACCACGGAGCTGGATGATTTGCGTGCTGTCTGCTTTCAGCAACCTGCAGACCTGCGGGTCCCGCTGTCCTAATCTGCGGCATTGCAGGAGGCTTTCAGTGAGGCACCTGGGGTATTTTGGGGGTAAAAGGCCGGCTGTGGGTAGGAGCAGCTGGGATACCCAGGCACTGGCTGGCTGCGTGGGAATATGGAGCAGGACCACGCCAGTGAATGGCTCTTGGTAGAAATAACCCAGAATAGTTTCATGGAATCAATTCACTGGGCAGAGAATCAAACATAAGGGCTTTGTCAGTGATAAAACTAATTTTATAGTGGATTGGGAAGCTGTGCCACTGCTGGGGAAGCTGTGTGAGACAACAGCCCAGATGCAGAGGCTGGACCCTGAACCTCCTCAAAAATCTGCCTCTGCTCTGGGCAGCAGCAGGAAACACGGAGTCTGCCCTGGCAGATTTTGGATGTTATTCCCTGTGAGCCCGCATTCATTCTGCTGATCGAGTTAGTCCCTCTCTATGCTATTAAACTACCAGCTCTGCACGAGTTTCCCTAGAGGTAAGGAAGAGAAATTGAATCTGGGCTTCAGGCTCATTTGAGCCATTTCCCAGACTCTGCTGCTGCAGATGGGGCTGGCTCTGGGGAGACAGATTTACAAACTGCAACAAATTAGAGTAAACGAACCTGACTCACAATCACACCAGCAGCAGAAGGGCATGGCGAAACACAAGGGAAGATTTAACTCGAGGTTTCAGACCAGACAGAGAAAGAAAAGGGTCTCTGCAAACAGAAGAGGATGATCAGAAATGTTATTTTGCTCTCCATCCTCTCTCCCAAAGCAAACGCTTGGATTCCCATCCTGCCCCTAGCCTGGGAGGTGGCTGCAGAGAGGAGCCCTGCTTAGTGCAGGTTTCTGGAGCTCGAGACTCTCTTCTGACAGAGGATAATGAGAGTGAAAACCAGTTTTGTGCAAAATGCTCTCTCCTCAGCTGCTCGCTGGGATGGCTGTGACGAAGGGATGGGGCTATGCACATGCAGCTCACAGCTATTCCCCCCGCCCTGCCCATGCGCTCCTCAGGGAGTGATTCACAGGGAAAACGCAGAGTGGAATGGTGGGGTAGGGGACTATTCCCTGCTGACTAATGCCACTTTTTGCCAGGGAAATTTCACAGAAAGCCGCAAAATTCATTTTATTCCTGGGTGAGATGAATCATTTCCCAGCTTTTACGCAGCAGCCATTACTGTCTCCTCTAAAAGTAAATAAGAACTCATCTGTGTGCACATCAGAGAAAATAAACCTGGCTACAGGATGTTGCCCTGCTCACGCATTTGTTTTGCACAGCTACAGCTAGGCTGCTGTGTGTCTCTGTGGTTCCCTTAAGTTATAACGTACGGGTCCTGAGACACTTAATGCTTGCGAAGTCCTTACTCAGGCAAAAAAATCACTTTGTGGGAATCAGACCTGGGTCATAAAAAGCATAGCACTGGGCAACTGGTGACGACAGACCAAGAGCTACGGGCCAAGTACTTTTCTTGGTTTGACCTGCTCTGATCCCACTGACATCAATGGACGACTCTAGATTTCCACTGAGATAACTGGGCTGCAGCTGACGCAACCGAGAACAATATGGGACAGAGTAGAATAGTGGGAGGTCATTTTCCTTACAGAGCTCTACAGAACAGGGGCTGCTCCAAAGCCCAAATTTAAGTGTAAAGTTTACAAACAGCCATATGAAAAGCCTGAGCAGAAGAGTTTGTTCTAAAACAGGAAAAGCCATTCCCCCTTTTTTTAGAAGCACCAAAAATTCCTATTGCATTAGCAAGTGCTTCCAGTTCTGTGCAAGACCCCTGGGGAGGCCAGTGAGAGCCCATTGTACACAGCAGGTACGGGCTCAGCCGTGGCTTGTAGTAGCTGAAAAGTTTTGCATCTGTATGTGTGTCACTTTTCTGTCTGTCTCTCCATCCATCCATCTCCATCTGCCACCTCAGCATCTCTGACCCCAGATGGGGAAGCGCTCGTGTGCTGGGGCATGTCCCGTTCACTGTGATGGGCTGGAAGCACTCCTCTCTTAAGAGAAGGTTCCTGATGTGGGACCCTAGTGCTCATCTCCTATTAATTCTCCTCTGTTAATCATTCCTTCCTCATGCCTACAGAGCCAGAGCAAAGGTGAGTCCCCCCATCCCAGCCCCAGCCACCCTCACCCCTCTGAGCTCACCTACCGCCCAGGGGACCGGCTGGGAGCCCAGCCTGCACCTCCAGCGCTCTGTCCACCGCGGATGCTCGCAGGGTGATGTCGAATGCAGTGCTGCTGCCCAGGCAGGTGCGGTGTACTCGGCAGATCCACGGGACAGGCTCTAGGAGATGGGGAGGTGGGTGAAAATCCCACCTTTGCAGCCAGCCTGGGGCTCAGCCCAAGACCTGCTCGGGGCCAGCACTCGGCGTGCCTCATAGCTCACACTGGTGGTAAAACCAGTGGGAGAGAAGGAAAATTTGACATTGTTAAATCTAAGAGGGAGGTTGGGCAGAAACATTTCTTTCTTGGCCCGGAGACAAGCATTAATATTAGATGTCGTGGGAGTACACTTCTAGCGTGCGAGGGAGAAAGCTTTGGAGGAAACATGTAAAACACTGGGCAAGGGAGGACTTCAAATTCATACAGCCTTGCAGTTGGGAACCAAAATCCCTTACTGCCTTTGTCAGAAGCTCATCACACTGATATTAACCGAGCCAACAGATCCAGGCTTCCCCCACTCTGAACTGGCATCACTCCTCTGCTTTCAAGGGAACTTTGCCAGGCTGTGTCCTGGGGGATTTCCTTCCAGCATAATTAATATTAGAATATAAGACACCGAACCCTCCCTATGAGCAGAGGATTAAATGCTCTTTTAATGGGTTATATGCAGTTATAAGCAGCTGACAATGCTGTCCCACAAGGAGCTGAAAGCTGAGTGCTGTGTGGGACGCTGGGTGTCAGCGAGACCATCCCCTTTCTCACCATCAATTTACACTTGGGATCCCGGGAACTGGTGTAAAGGCTGCCTGGGCAGTTAGGGGTCTTTGTCCCTCCATGAGCATGTGTATGTACTGAAAATGGCAAAATACAGTGTTGGGGTACAGGAAACAGGATCACAAATGAGCGTAAGGGAACTTGGACACACCCTGAAAAAAGGCACCCTGATGTCTTGGGTTCACGGAAAATCCCAGCGTTAGGCACTGGGGGGACTGGTGGAGGGGACAGCTCGGTGCCCAGCAGAGCCCCGGTGCCATGTTAGGTGGAGCCAGGGCTTCTGTTCCGCTCAGTCCTTGCTCCTACTCCTTCCTGCCCTGCCCCAAAGGGTGCAAAGGCACCGCGGGTCTGCCTGGACTGTCCCACCAAGGTGACAGCAGGCTGCTCCGCACTGCAAGCTCCTGGGAGCAAGGGGAGGATCGGGACCCATAGGATGCTCCTAAACCCCTGCTGTGCAGCCTGCAGAGCAAGGAGGGGAGGGACGGGGCTCCCCGTGCCCTGCCACTGGTACCACCATGTCCGTGCCTCTCCGGCTCTCCAGCGAGCCTTTGCAGTGTGAGCTCAGTGCCAACGCAGGACACAGGCACTCTGTGGCCACGATCCTGCTTTCGTCCTCCACCCTGCCCAGCAAGGATCTTTGGGAGCATCCAGGAACCCCACAGCAGGTCCATCATGGGCGAGGGCTGGATCACTGATCTCCGCCTGCACAACAAGGGAGTGTAACCAGGCTTCTTCTGTTCTGACAGTAAGAAACCAAGATGCTCCATAAGGAAAGGATCCCTGGCCAGGACAAGTGATGGAGCACCACGGATAAGGTGAGTGTCTGGGCCGTGAAATTAGATCCTGTGCTTTCAGTATGGTCAGACGGAGAAGCTTTCCATTGGCTTCCAAATGAATTTTACAGTTATTAGACAAGTTATCAGGCTCCGTTCATCTCCCCCACACGCCATAAAAGACAATAACCCTCTCTGCGTAACAAGATAATTACCGTCCCTTCAAGGCTCTTGGGAAAAGTTGCCTGTGCTTCGTGCTTATGAGATTAAGTGAGCTGAAATCATTCCCCAGAGGTAGGCAGGATCCAGACAGAGCGATCAAACCTGTTTGTGCGTGTGAGATGCTGTGTAACAAGCTGTGCTTCCACCAGCATCACCTCGCCTTTCCCTTGCTGCTGGGAGGGATCCCGTCTCCTGCACGCTCCATCCTCCCCGGCAATGGAGCTCCATTGTCACCAGCACATCCCAGAGCTGACTCCCCTCCGCTCTGCTCCCTTCCCCAGGGAGGAGCTGACCAAAGCAGTTTGTGCTCCTTTTACCTGGGTCCACCTGAGCGCCCCATGCCAGCACATCCAGCATCCATGAGCTTTCCCGGAGGGCATGGCACGACCTGAGACAGCTCCAGTTCAACCAGCATCCTCAGCGTATCCATGAGGAAACACAGGGGATGGGCCAGTCATCTCAATTGCTCTTTTGGAGCCATTATTGTTTAACTGGTAAATATTTCCTTTAAATGCTTACATGCTTTCAAAAAAAGTTGCAAAGCTTAATGGGTACAAGTATTCCCAGGGGGCTGCATCCTGCCATTCATTTGCACATTAGACCCCTGCGATCTTTAAGGCTGGTTCTGTGCACGGGCAGGCGCCTAAGTCATTTGAAAAACAATAAGCCTCTGTGCTCTTAATTTCCCAGAGAAAAATGTAGACAAAGTAAGTGGCAGTTTGGCACAAACCGAACTGCAGCGTTTTCTTTGGTAAATAACCGGGCGTTTAACGGGTGAAGCCTGCGGACGGCTGGGGGATGGTCCTACTCTGTCCCCAGGCAGGTGTTGGGACCTGGCGGAGCTGCGCCCTGCATGAGTCTGTGTTGAATTTGGGCGTCTCTCCTGGGCAATCCTCACTCCACTCCATGGCTGGGGGGGTGTCCAAGGAATCCTTTAAGCATCCTTTAAGGCTGGCTGGAAACCAGCCTCCCTGTCCTGGCAGTTCTGCAGGACTTCGCTGTTGTAACAAGCTCGGGGGGATTAACGGGGCTCCATGGGAGGCTATGGCCCAATCCGGGGTGTTGGGTCTCTAACCGAGGGAAAGATGATCCTCTTATAATTACATGTCCTCTTGGGGAGTGCAGAACCAGCCGCAGCATTTTTTAGCAAAGAGAAATAAATTTGCCCTGGTTACTGCCCTGGCGATGGACCATCTCACCTGGGAATCTGAACACTCCTGGGCAAGGGGCTGGGGGCTATGCTGGGGTCTCCCACTCTCACCATTAATCACCTGCCCCCCCAGGTGAGCTGGTCTGGGGGGGTGGTCAGAGACCTTGTGTCCTCGAAG
>NW_010114146.1:0-33863 GCF_000699245.1 Pterocles gutturalis
ACCGCCCAGGTTAGAAAGTCACAATTTATTTCAAATAAAGGGCACACCTCTGTCAACCGTATCCCGGGCGGGTTCTGGCGCTCTTGCCCCTCTCCAGTGCCTGCAAAGGACAGCAGGGGTGGGGGGAGGGGAGCAGCTCTGCAAAGCCCCCACTCCCCATTAGGGGGTACCCCACAGCCCCCCACCAACACTGCCCAAAACCTGAACCAGATGGGGGCGAGGAAAGGAAGTCCCAGAACAAGTGCCTCTTTTAAAAATAAAGTTCTATTTTTTTTTTTTTCACCCGCTTAAAAAGTCTAAAATTCAGAGTGCAAGGCTATCGTACAGAAACCTCCTGCTGCCCCGGCCCTGCGTGGGCACAGCACGCCTGTCCGCACGCAGAGCAGCAGTCATGCAGTTTATGGCATCAGTAGAAAAATGTTTGTTACAGTCTGGGAAGCCTGAGGACTATTAGAGATGACACAGCCAATGCACTAACACAAGCGAAGCTGAAATAAAGAGAGTAGCGGATGCAAGGATGGAGAGGGGTCAGGCTGGAGAAGGAACTGGAAACAAAAAAAAAAAAAAAAAAAAGGAGAGCAAACAGTCCACATGTGTAGCAGTAATGCACCAAAGGGAAACTTGTACCTCAGAATTATCGGTTCCTGAGCCACCTTCCATTCACCTACACTCAGGTAACCTTGCTGACTTGAACAGGGCCATGTACCTATCAGAGGGGAAAAATCTGGCCTTGTCTTTTGGTGTTGAGAACTCTGGTTTCCTCCCTGTCACCTGCCCCTGAGCAGTGCCTGTCACTTTACACAAAGAGTCAACAGTCCCTGTGCTCTGTAGGCTTCATCTTGGAGCCTGTGACCTCCCGTATGACACCAATACAGAAGTCACCCTGCCTGGGCTGCAAAAGCACGCCCGTCCTGCTGTCTTCCCAGAGAGAGCAGAGACAGGATCTGTGTGTGCAAGCCAGGACTTTCATCACCTTCAGGAAGAGTTTTATGTTTTAAGATCAGGAGAACTGCTAACAAAACTCTAGTTTCAGGAAATTTGAAAGAATTAGGGGGCACACTGTGCAATATTTATTCCTCAGCCAAGCATCTCAGCAGTCTGCTCGGTAAGTTTGGCCACTGCTATACGGTCTAGCTTGTTTACAAACAAGGATTCATAGCAAAGAACTTTGTGGGGGCATGGGAGGGGGAGGAGGGAAGGAGCCGGGGAGAGAGAGAGAGAGAGAGAGAGAGAGAGAGAGACAAAACCCCATTCTCATCTCACTCAAAGCTGGACAATTATGAACAGAAGCGAGAGCTCTTTGGGATCAGGAAACTCCACACACCTGTTCTGCAAAGAGATTAGGTGTTACGGCAGTTACATTTAGACAAGAACACCAGCTTTTACCCTAATTAGTACTTTGCACATTACATTTTTAAAGATCAGTTTAAACGTTGGCTCTACACACAGCAAACTGCTGGGTCTCAACAAGCCTTCCCCCACGCTATCCCTTCCCCTGGGTCCAGCGTGCCCAGACTTTGACAATCATCTGGGAAGGGGAAAGGAAGGAGGAGACTGATCTCTAGAATATATCATGAGGAGGGCACAAAGAGGCTGCTGTTAGGAGCAGAGGAGGGAAGGAAATCAGGAGACAGTGGCTGGAGCAAGGACATATCTACCCCTATGGCTCCAGCCTAGAGGGGAGCCGGAACAGGACAGGGACACAAGGAGCCAGTTACCAAGATATCCTGTGCAGCACTGCTCCCAGAAACCACGGATGCCTTCCCTGCCCCATCCCGCTCCCTGTCTCCATTCACCTCTCTGCAACCCTGGTGTACCCTCAGCTCCTGCTGGAATCCCCACTCCCCTGCCAGCAGCTCCCCAGCAGTACATTTCCCCCGTTCCCTGAGGATACCTCCCACACCAGGGAAGCGAGGGATGGAGGAAAAGCCTTCTCAGTTTGAAAATTTCTGCTGTGTACAACAAGCAGCCACAGGATTAGCTCCTATGAGAGCTACTCCTCTTTTAAACTGATGCATCTCTCGTTAAAATCCATCTGCCCAATTATACGTGCTGCAAATACTTGGCTCACATGTCTCAAGTACATGAAAAAGGCTCCAACAGCAGTTAGCTTATTCTGACATGCAGAAATTTAGCACTTTTCCCTCTCTCCGCTTTAATCTTTGTCAAGTCACATTATATAAGAGCAATACAGGGGTGCATCAAAGGCAACACTTCCACATACAGCATGGAAGAGAATCCCATGAGTTCCCTGCAGACGTGAAGATTTCCTTGGATGAGACACTCCAGCTCCACCTTACTGGCTGCAAACAATACATTCCTGGTGCAGGTGAGATACACGCCTGTGAAATCTTAACATGTGTCCTGCTTTCTGTAGCAAACAGGCAAGCATCAGCATTTAAGTAACCTTTGTCATGTTAACCCCTACTAAGATGAACTAGGTTTTCATATTTTTATTTTAGTGTATATTTTACATTAGAAAAAAGAATGTTAATAAAAAAGCTCCACATGCTCCTAACAATCAATTTTCTGATAAGTCCCCACCAGTATCAATACTAATATACAAATAAATTAATTTTGCTAGTTAATTTTCTGCCTGGCTTGGTGCAGTGTCTGCACAAGCAGAGTGCCTGTCCGCACTGCCAACACGTGCCAGGGAGTGTGTTGTACATAATCTTTCCTCCTCATAACATAGTGGTGTTTAGTCTCACCTTGATGAAAGGAATCAAAGTTTCTCAGCCATGATACCCAGCAGGCACAAATAATCTTTACCAGGCTGCATGGCACTGTTATAACATGGATTGTTTTCACTCTGCAAAAGCCCCAAGCCTCGATTAACAACTGTATGCTACTATTCCCTCATCACTCACTCTGGCAATACAACACCCTCCCCACAAAAACAAGTAAAGCAAAAATCTACATGGAAGACCTAAAATTCATCAAATGCAGAATCTGACTTGACTCAAGGCATATCCCCCAGTATTAACCTGGTCTCTCCCCTACAATTCCTCTGTTTGCTTTTGTTTGTGTAGCGGGATTTTGCACAGCTGATTTACAAGAAGAGATGTCACATGGAATCATACTAAATCATGGCCACTGCTGGTACTGTCAGGTCAGACACAGCAGCAGCCATGCTTAACACCAGACACTCTCCTCGTGCAATGCCAATGCTACAATGCCCTGGTTAAAGGAGCATTGGGAAATATAGCCGAGATATTTTGCAACCTCCTTCAGTGCCTAGGAGGATTTTTGGGTCAGAGGAAGGGAGAGGGGGAAAAGCCCATTAAATTTACAAGCAGATTAAGGAAAAACACTCCACTGCCAATTTATTTTTAAAAAGGGTTGTGTGTTATTCTAAGGTTTGTCTGCATAATTGTACAACCGTTGAAAATTACATAAATTGTAATAATCTAACACTATTAACAGCCATTCAGAGAAAAACTCCCTCCCCTTCTGAAACCATCAAGGGCAGGAGGGAAATGTCCCAGGAAATATGCCAATCTGAACTCTGGCCTCTAGCTTGGCAGAAACAGAAACAGAAAGATAAGAGAACAAACTGGACTAAGATGTGGTGTTTGCATGTGTCTGACTTGCAAGGGGAGGGGTGGCTTTGTCCTTGGCCGTGTTCTCCCAGAGGCAGTGCCTGCTTATCCCGGTGAAGCTGCCATCACTTCACTCGCTGCTCTCACCCCTGCACTTTGTCACTTCCTCCTGTCTTATGTGTCATGGAAGTCTTTCAGCAGGGTCCTCCGTCTCTGCTCTGCTATGTGCATCTGATTCTCTAAGTCCTGGTAAAACAGAAGGTAGAAACTGTTAGCATGAACTCCCCAGAGAAGAGCTCATTTTCTTTAGGGAGAGGCTGAGCTCCAGCCTGAGAAGCACCAGCCTTCACATTTCCCGCGCACTCTGGATCACAAGATCGCAGATCCTTCTCCTTCTGCCGTGGGCTCCCTCTGCAGTTACCTGGCTCCTGCTCTAAAAAACTACACACTTGAGGAATCTGCTCTTCACCAGAGGGCTACATGCAGCTTCCTCCAGAGCTTTGCTGGTCCTGTTTCAGTTTGCAGGACTTGCTGCAGCCCTCCCTCCCCTCCCATAAGGCAGTGAGCACTCCACTTCTCCAACATCTGCTGGCTAAAGGTGAGCTCCTGGATCTACCAGAACCCCCACTTGACCACCTTAGCGCTCCTGCAGAAGCGTTAAGCCCAATAAACAAAATCTGGCCAGCAGGCTTAAGCAAGCAGAACACTCACCCCTCTGTCATAGCTGTCTGCTCGTTCCACCTTCCATGAGAGATTTTCAATTTCAGCTTCCAGCTGCGCCTGCTGGTACTCAAACTGCAAAGAGCAAAACTAGTTTAGTGGAGCAGTTTCATACCACACACTACGCTTGAGGAGCAGACAATTGTGTTCTGCTGACAGCTGTGCTGGCAGAGCAGGTTTGTGCCTCCTCCTTATCCACCTGCAGCTAGACAGCATCACCCCTTCTAGGAGTTTCCTGTGTAAACACTCCCCAACCTGCATCACTCAAAATCAACCCAGTCAGCCTAAAAACACTGTAAGTGACAAGTAGTATCTCCTAACTCATCTTATTTTGCCATAAACAGGTCACGAAATGCTTTCACGAGCAGCTCTGCAGGCAGAGCAAAGGGACTGTTAACACTGCTGGCAGCAGGAACTTGTTCCACTGGCACAGTCAGATCCAGAAGAGGACATCTGTCCACAGCCTCAGAGAGCACATAGGATGCTACTGGGAGAGATCGGACAACAGGTTTTACTGGACCACTAAGTCAAAGAAACAACCTCTTCAGTGAATTCACGGCTATTTTTGGACATGCCCAGCCCATGGGATGCACCAAGCCAGCAAAGAACTTTTAGCAGGAATAAAAAAGCAAAGCTACACCCTGATTGAAGGCTGGAAAAGCTATCTTCTAGCAGCTCTTCACATGAAATATGGCCCACAGCACTGTAATAAGTCTTACCAAGGAACAAAGGCACACTTCCAGCCTCAAAACATTCTGGATAAATTGCTTGTTAGTGAAAGTGCAGTGAAGTGCCCTGGGAAAATAATGTCATGTATCAGAGGACTGAGCTGCTGGTCAACTCAAAGTGAAGAGGAAAGGTGCAAAATCACCTATTATCTGTCCTGTCCTTACCTCAAACTCAGGACTAATATTTCAGACACTGCCAAGCTCTGGAATTCAGCCCAGCATGCCGCCAGCTACACCCCAAAAGGCTATCAGCAAAAAAGGAGCAAAACATCTTACCAGTTTCTTTCTGGGACCAGACTCCATGTAGTAGGCATATGGATATGTGTACTGCAGGGTGTAACGACACTGTTGCAGAGTACGAGGAAGAGAGAAAAGAAGAAGAGTCTCAGACTTGAAAGTCAGCACAGTCACACCACCACTACAGGCTAAGGAGGCACCTTCCCACAAGGACAATGTGGAACTTCCTACACCTTCCTTGGAACAAGTTGTGCAGTTGAAGTATAACTTCACTTCCAGATGATTTTTGGCTAGTTCACGTCCTGGACCAGAGGCACTGTCCCACACACCCACAATCCCTAAATTCCCTTCCTCACTTGGTGCTGTGAATTTAGCATTCTGGTGTGTATTCTCTTATCTGTGCCAAACAAGACACAACTACCCACCTTTGCAAGTAGTTTTGCAGCATTTTGTAGGTATTGCCAGTCTATCCATGTTCCCAAGTTGTTCATAACTCTTTCTTGGATTTTCTCCTGGATTCGTTGGTATGTCTGTGCCTCCAGCTGTAGGCTTTTATTGTGATTCTCCCACTGCAAGGGGTGGGAAGACAGGGGAAAAAAAACCAAAAAACAGCATGAGACCAGAGTACTGCTGCTGTAAAAGCACAAGCTCTAGCAAGCAGAAATTGAAGTGGGGTGGGAGTCCAGCAAGGCAAGATATGCTGTGGGAAAGAACAGCACGGCAGCACCTCCAGGAGCAAGTAGCGGAGGTTGTATACGACCGACCGACAGCAGCAAAGAGCAGGGAGCAAACCCAGCTCCCCAGAGCGGGGATGGAATGCCCTCTGGTTGCACAATGACCCTGTGTCTAACAAGATGGAAAGTAATGGTGATTACCCTACTTACAGGATTTCTATAGAAAGATCAAGAGTTTAAATTAACATTTAACAGGGGCTCAGTGAACTCCAACATCCATGTGGACATTGTAGACATGGCCATTTCCCAAAGTCTGTTGGTGTGGAGAGCCAGGAATGAACGCATCTATTTTACCACAGGACTTGGCTCATGGTGTGAGGAATAAACTCATTTTAATGGGGAAACTGAAATGCAGCAGCACTGAACCTCTTCCACATTCTTTTCTAGAGATGCTGCTCTGTATGGCCAGGTGCATCGAGCCTGGTGTGTGGACAGAGATGCTCTGACTGCAACCTTAAAAAACATGAATACATGAAATTTTAGGAAAACTTTGCTACAGCCAATGGAGCTTTGACCATGGCAGAGCTTATTTAGTCTTTGTCTCTATAAAGACATACTGCAAGGAACTGAAGTTCCTTGATCCTGGAAGAAGATAATTGCAACAACATCTACTGCAGCAGCACTCAACCTGCAGGAAAACAGTACGGTGGCACACAGGTAATATTGATTTTCTCTAGCACAGGGAAGTACAGGAGCTAATATGATTTGCTTTGGGTACAACGTTACTCGTTTGGATGGGACTCGCAGGACAGGATTTTGAGTGAAAACCAAGAGGGCCTGAAAATTCCGCACAGATTCTCTTTGGGCAGTTTCTTGCACGGAGATTGCTAGCAATGACCTTTGCACCAGGCAGGGAGCATTAAAAGGCTACAGCAGCTCTGGCCAAGGAGATGTCTCCTACCCTCTCAAAATAGAACAAGTACTTCTTAAGGGCCTCCCTGGCCTGTGCTTGCTGACTCTGGTTTACAATATCAGGATTCTCTTTGTACCGACTGCATTCGTAGTACTCGCTGCCGTGAGTCTTCCAGTCTCCCAGACACATCCAGCAGAAGTCTGCAGAAAACAGCGAAAAACCCACTGTGATGCACAGAAAAAAAAACCTGAGAAAGGAAAGCTTCAGGAGACACAGCCCATCTGTTTTCAGACATTTCTGCTAAGCCAAGAAACACATATACTTTATATCATCTTGCATAACAGAACACAATAGTGAGCTGAAAATACCAGCCTGTCTCGAAGATTTTCATTGTACATCCTCTCATGTGACTATGGAAAGTAAATCCTGAAGTGCTGCATCTGTACACCGAGACAGAGCTGTACCTGGGCCCTGCACAGGCTGTCACTCTAGATTAAAGAAGAGGCGGGCTGCAGTCTTATTTGTGAGTTGCATCCTCCCCACCACTGGCATACTGCCCCACGCAGACTTCTGGCTGAATAAAATATGAACAATGAAATGCAAAAGCAAACCCAACTCATGCAAAAGAAAGTCTGCTCTCAGTTCTCTCGAGGAGGGAACTACCCAGGTAACGTCAGATATCAGTGCTTCATGACCCTTCAAGTTAGGAGCCACTGAATTGGGAAGAAAGCAGAGGAAACAGAGCAAGAGCAAAACCTGTGTGATAGTTTCCTGATTTCAGAGAGGGGCTGTAAGCGTTTTACTGGGCAGGAAAAAAAGATGGAGACTATGTTGCTACAATAGGAATCACTTTTGTGTCACTCATAAGAGACTGAAATTTTGATTCCCAGAGTTCATCAGCCTTCTCAAGTGCTAGCCACCATGGTACCTCGGCATTTGCCTGCTCACCCTTGTCACAGAGCTCCATCAAAGCACGTCCAGTGCTGCTGAGGAACCCAAAGCAAAGGAAATGAGAGAGGACAGTAATCTTAATCATCTTCCAAATGAGATTCTGATATTATAATATTTCCTAGTGGTACACTTAACTTGGAGGAATGAATACAAACTGTCTTCTCCAAGACAACAGAAATTAATTCTGCCATGAACAGGTAAGTGTAAGAACAGGCTGTCGTTTTGTACTACCAAAGGACAATCACCAAAGATACTCAGGCTGCCAATTGCACAGGGGTGCACTGAGAAGTCCAACAGATAACATTACACAGAACAATTCACAGCTCCTGCAGTTTCATCTGGGTTGAAGCTCATTATTTCCATCACTAAGGAGAAGAAGTAGATGGCTCAGTTCTGCCAGTATTTCAGCTGATGACAAATACAATTACATGGAAAGCATTTAATACTCTCCTCTGAGATAGATTCCACCGTTGATATTATAACAGAGATGGAGACTGCTCTATATAATGGACATGTCAGGGAGAGGGAGACAAGCCAGCACTAAATCAGAACCCAGCTGAGATCACAGCGAAAAAAAAAAAAAAAACCCAAAACCTATCACACACAAGCCTGTCATTAATATCCTGTTCACCTTCTTCTAGTGTGAAAAAAATATCTCAGTCAATGTTCACAAATTGTCTTCCTACCACAAAAAAAGAGAAGAGAACATCACCACTAACAAACACTGCAGAGAAAACGGTTTCCAGATCCTACTTACCATGCTTGCATTTGGAGCATTGCTGAAAAAGAAGAGATGGGAGGCACTAGTTAATGGAAATTGTGGAAACAAAAATTCTGCTTAGAACAAGGACGGGCTGACATGTTCAGGGAATTGCTCACCATGTGATTGCAGCCTCCATTCTTTTCAATACAGATATTGCACTTGGGACACTGGGGAAACAGAAGCATTTGTTAGATCCAGCACTGTCTCTAGCAGCCTTCTGGAGAATGACAAAACTTGCGTGATTATTCCCCTCCTGCTTATTTTTTTCTAAATATGCATATATGAAATATTAACCTATATACATACTGCCTCCCACCAATTCCTGACAGCTCCATTTAAAAAGGAGGCAAAAAGGCAAAGCCAGAAAAGTTACACTGCAGCACTGGACTCCTTGCTCAAGGAAACAAATTCGCTGTAGTTACTCCCTGTAAAACTGAAAGTCTCACTGAGTTACCATTTAGCAGTTGCTCAGGCACAGGGACATAACTACTTCACATAAGACAGCAGCTTCCACAACTACTTAGACTACAAGATAATCTGCACTATATCCTGCCTTCATCAGCCACTAACAGACGACAGCCTAACTAGCAGTGGAGAATCTGGCTGGCCACAGTGAGCTGCACGCTTTTTGCTCCACTGATGCCCTGGAGTGTCAAGTTCAGTTACATTTTTTGGGTTGCATAGGTACAAAGGAAGAAGTGAGTTTTGCTGCTTTGTATAAATTTTAATGGCAAGCAAAATCTATGTCAGGACAATGCTCAACATGACAGAACCTTATTTCTACAAAAGAGCACAGCAGAAACAATGCCATCACACGGTGATACCTTCTCCAGAGAAAGAAGGGAATTTCAGATCTCTAGTCTATTTAAATACCCACTTCCCTAACACAACTGAAGCTTGACACAATTGTCATTGGCCACGGTAGAACTAATGCCAGCTAAAAACTGTTTTGAAGTCAGGCCACAAAATCCCCAGAAGATATTAAAAGTTCCAATCTGCAGACAGCTAGAGGATAAAGGCTGCATAGCTATAACTTGTAAAGACAATTGGTTCTGACTCTGCACTTAACACAATCTTCACATTTTAAATCCACCTCCACTGATCATTTCAAAGTAGCCACAATTCTTTTTCCCATAGGAGGGCAGCACACCTGGCTGCCAAAGACATTCACAACAAGTCTGGAATAAGGACCACCAGGTCCTTACAACTGGAGGTAAACTGGAGTTCCCGCACAGAGCATCCCCCAGACATTCAGTTGTGTTGTATCACAGTCCCTACGGAGCTGGGAGAATTTGCAGCTTGCAAAAAAGCAGCACACAATGCTACGTATGTATCTTGCTTCCCAGGCAGGACTAGGGACAAAAAAAACCATGCAGGTGCTTGTCCTTACATCTTTAGTGTGAGCACTGATGTAGTTGGCTGTTTCGGAGTCATCTGCACACTTGGTGAGCCATTTCCGAATGGTAGCACAGTCTGTGGGTGCGTGGTACATCTGCCGACACTTAAAGCTTAATGGGGGGGGGAAACAAAACAAAACAAGACAAGACATATTGATTTCCAGGCAAGTGACTCAAGAAGTGAAGTTTTCCTCATGACCTAAATCTGGGAGGCCAAGCGAGGGTAAAGGATACAAATGCATTTGTGTATTACTGGAGTGCAAAGACCAAGGCTGCACTCCAATAAACCCCCACCCTCTTGAGCAGAAGCCAGAGTCAGGATGAGAGTGAACTGAGACCTTCTGTGAGAAATCATGTGTCTGAGGGCTGACACATCTCTCCCTAGAGTCCACCTATGTCTGCTCTAACGTGGCTGCAGAGGCCTGGGGCATTCCAGTGGCTTTACCAGCAGCCTGACTCCAGTGGTAGACATCAGGCACCTGCATTAGCCTGACCCTTACCAGCCATCTGCATGGAGATACCAGCAAGCTGGGTCTCTAAACAGGTTGTATTGTGCTCCAGACATTCCCAACAGCAGTGATTCTGGAGACCCAGGAGCAGAAGACACTTCAGCAGCCCCATAAGCTATCTTTTCTCTCTGGTCTCATACACACTTGAAGTCAGACAAGGAACATTAGCATTCCTATTCATCAGAAATGTATTCTCGCATGAGCCTCAAAACACACCAGACACTCTGCGAGTCAAATACTTGCACTAAACTTAAAAACCCAATAGTGGTGAGGCCTCCACATCCATTACCAGAATCTCTACCAGTCACTGTGTCTGTACGAAAATTTATAACCTAGGCAAAATATGAGAACAGTAGATTTGTAACCCCTTCATTACTCTAGCCCTGCATTGCCTGGTTGTCAAAACACCCAACTCACAGGGAGTTTGGGGAGCAAGGGGACGGCTGACCACCTGCAGAAGTCAGACCCCAAGTGTCCAATTACTCAAGCTAACTCAAGTTACAAACAGCTCTAGCAAAGCATTTGAGATGCTTCTACACACTGAACCTGTTGGCAAGCAAATGGAGTGGCTCTGAGGACAGCATACACTTTCCCCGTGATCTTTAACCTTCTCTGTTTCTTACCAGAAGACCTCATTGCAACGATTGCACTGCACTCGCCGGGCTTTTGGCTCTTGTACCTGTATGACCATAGGGCAATCTGCACCAGGACACAGCTGCAGCTGGTAATGGCTCTGTGAACACACCAACGTGGTAACATCAGCAGTGGCTGCAGAAGAGCATTATCCAAGTTTAACCACTCCTATCCTCCAAAATATAAGAGTCAGTTATTTCTTGTTGAAAAAGAGTGAAAACTGTCACCAGATCTTGGCTAACAGAGCAGACAAACCTCTCCCACATTAAGAAAGGGTGTGTTAGTTACTCACCGCTTCTCTACAGGGAATTCAAGTGGAGGGTCACAGACCAAGTAAGCACAGCAGCACAACCATAAGACCCCACCAAGACACCGAACAAACAACTTTACTCCATTTGAGCTCTTTCCCCATCCTCTCCTTATGTCCCAGAACGTATTCAGCTGCTCTCCTGTGGTGTCTGTTCCCTCCCAAAGGATCTCTTATTGAAGAGCACTGACACCACTCTTTCATACCGCTTCACTGCTTCTTCAGTGTTCCCAGATACTGGAATACTTCCTGCACATTTAACCTTAACAATTGCTGCTTTAATTTCAAAAAACCTCACATAAAATGTTATTGAGCAAGCCAATTCTGTTGGGCTACACTAAGATGAGGGACTTATTTTTTCAGAACCTAAAATATCTATCCAAGAGAAAAAATGACTTTAAAACTCAGATTGAAGTTTGAAGTTCTCAGCTGCAACACTCTGAGAATTCTGCTTCAGGAAAAGAGCCAAGCACCAGCCAAGGAGTTACCGGGTGACCTTACAGCAGAATTTACTTTGGCAACCTGCTAGAGCATTTTGTCAGTGAGGCTGTCCTACAGGAACAGCCACATCATGTTTATCACGGACAGTTTCGCTGCAGTTACTGCGTTTCTAATCAAAGATGCAAGACACTTCAAACAAAATTTCTGCAAGTCATTGGTGAATTGACCCAGAATGTTTTAAAATACCTCCACATAGTCCCTGAAGAGGTAGCGCCTGTATTTATCTTTCAGCTCTTCACTAGGCAGCAATGGAAACACAAAGTCTTCTGGCGTCCGAAGTAGACAGTCCTGAGCCATGCAGGAGACCCCTGAGAAGAAAAAGCAACATTTTAGCACAGTGCAACTTATACTAGGGAGTGAATGCACAGAGAGCATTCCACACAGTTTCCTAGGTGCCATCTGTTGTTGTGGCAAGAGGGACACAACTGTGAAACAAATCTATCTGGGCTGCTGAAAAGCTGAAGCCCAACTGTCTTCATTGAAAGATGACAGGGACATGTGCATCCAGGACCAGTAAGTGCTCCAACCAGTATTCCCAAGGTCAGATACTTAGAGTAGAAAATTGCATGTTCCTGCATTGCCAGCATGAAGGACAGGCTAGGAAGAGCCCAGAGCAACTCTGGCAACTCCTGGCTTCTACCCGACACAAAGGGAACAGATGTTTGCATCCACAAGCTCTCCAGGGGTAGTGCAACAATACATCATGAGATGCAAACTCAAAATGCAGCAGATTTGCAGTTTTTAACTTGTTACAGTCACATTCCTGAGACCACAAGAGGAAAAAAGCAGCAAATGGATCTATGGGCTTACATGTTTTCCAGGTAGGAGTAGTGCCTTCCTGGTGGTACGCCAGCACTAACCAGGGATTCAGGTAAGACCACTAGTTCAAGTCAAGTTTGTCACAGATACTCATTCCATGCTCCATTTTCTCATCACTGAGACGTTTTGGACCAATTCAGCCAGTCATCTTCAGAATGGCCAACATGGCAAATACAGACCCAGAACCATGTCCGCCTTGAACTCACCGACTCCGACACCATCCTTGACGAGCACTGTACAATGCTGCTCCCAACAGCTGCGGCAGAACTGGTGCTGACAAGCCAGAGAGAGCAAGTTCTCCTTCCGGACAAACTGCATGCACACCGCGCAGTGATGGGAGGAATGTACCATTGCCTGGGAGAGACACAAACCAGCATCACAGTGAAAGCATCTCAGCTCTCCCAGAGGATTCGCCCCTCATCCACAGGCACCTGCACCACCTTTGCTGTGACAATAGTCTCGGGCGAGCTCCAAGCCCAAACAGGTTCCTAAGCAGCTGGCGTGTTGGGGTGCTGCACTGCCCCACCAGTCCTTCTCACGAACCTCTTCAATCCCACGGAGCACAACAGATTGACAGTCACTGAACAGCTCCTGCCTCTGATCTAGTGCTATCCAGAACTCGCCTTTCCTTTTCTGGTTATTACTCTTGCCTTGTTTGAAAAATGAGGAAATACATCTTTGTGTTAGTCCTTCCCTGAATTTAACTATATTCTTCGTTAGCTGGGTCAGACTGTCACTGTTCCGCAGGCCCTGGAGAGCAGCTGTAGCTGGAAGCAGGCTAAGCAGTGCCCTTCTGCTGGACAATGATTCTGGGTAAGGGCGAAGACAACTGAAGGTGCAGCGTGTAGAGTGTTTATACAGAGAAGGAACTCACAGACCATCATCTCACATCTCTCATCTTCTGCCTTTGCTACATTTGACAAAGCAGACATCATCCCTCCAGCCAAAAAGGATTAGAGAGTTTGTTTCAAGTCAGGCATAATTCTGCTATTGCTTCACCAAACCACTGGGAAGCAGTCCGGATCTCCCCTTGGTTAGCGCAGAACTAATCCCAGACAATAGATCTAGCCTCTTGAACGCATCTCAGCTCACCCTCGGGACCTGGAGAACCAGGTCTAGCACGGCATCATCAAAGGCAAGGCTCTGCAAAGCTGTTAGCAGGAGTTTATGTTCCTATTTCTCCCTTCACAGAGAAGTCATACAATCACTTTTCATCTACTTAACCCTTTGCTGCTCTTTGAGAAGCTGGTGGGAGACAGCCGCCAGCTTCCACGCCTAGCGCTGCGTGCCAGAGACAGAGGAGCAGCAGCATGATATGCAGCCACATGACCAGAGCGGGTTTTATAGCATGACCGCATGAAAACGAAAATAATGCGACTTTGTTCTAAGAGGCCTCACTTATGGACCAGGACAAGATTCAACGAGTCTGCAAACTGTGTTGATTCCCTACATCTACTGCTCAACTTGAACAGCAAACGTGTTGCCTCAAACCTCTGCCAGCTGTCCCTCTGAGCTCACTGCTGTAACTTTTCCCTGTAGGTCAGTTGCTTTACAGACATTCAGTACGAGCACCTGCCCCCCAAATATCGTCATTCTGCATTAGGAGTCAAAGCACAGAGCAACTCGACCCAGCACATACAAAAAGCCTGTAATGAATTGCCTATCAATCCAAGTGTGCCAAGACTCAAACTAACATTTTAACTGCAATATCTTTCCTCCCAAAATGAAATCACCATTGCAGTGAAGAGTACCTGAGTGACAGCTGATACAAAATTCAGACAAATCTCAAAATACATGGAATAATTTGCAGGTATGTCAAATAACAGATATTTTTTTCTGGACTCTAGGCAGACACATTTATTTGAAGCTCATGAAGCTTACTCCCGTCAGCTGTTTGAGCATTTTCCCTCTCTGCCAGTTACAAGTCAGCTCAGATGCCAAATCAGGCTTTTCAAATCTCCCTTCCCCCAACCCAAAGAGCGTTTCACAGATGTAATGCTTTATCACTCAAAATCTGACACATGGCAGCGTGTTCCTGGGTAACTGTGGATTGTATCAGGACACCACCTGTGAATGAAACCTGTAAAGGTGCTACAGGAAGTTTCTATTTAAAGAAGGGGTGGGGGGAGTATCTAAAGACCTGTGTAGCCCTGGCTGCAAAACACAAGCTGTTGGTTCAGGTATCACTACTGACTGGCTCAGCATCAACACCGCTGGGAGATTTGGCTTAAGCATCCCCGAGCACAGCAGTGCAGCAAAAAGTCATCTCGGGGCTGAGGGGGAATCTCTGTTCCAGCCACAGACAAGCTCTGTTCACTCTGTGCAGCCAGAGCTTCCCTTGAGTGTCTTTTACAGAGAGCGCAGAATTGGAAGAGGTAGCCAAGCCCATGCACTCTGCTCCTTCCATTGTGTACCATCACTCATGGGGGGGGAAAAAAAAAAAAGTTTAATTTTCTTGAGGCAAGTAATTCTTGAACGCTACCTGCAAGTCAATAGCAAAGCTGCTGTTTAAATGTTAGACACCTCCTGAATGCATTCTCATTTAAAAAAATAAACCCAGCACTGAGTTAGGGTGTTGGATCTGAGCTTGCAAGGGGTTAATACGGGACAGACTACGCCATTAGTAATGCAATCCTCTGATGAGGTGGGTCAGAGGTGTCTGCCAGGGGAACAGACCAAAATAGTTAGCATACTTACATGTTTGGATGAGGTGGGCTGAACTCGTGCTTCTACTAGCAACTGGGCAGCATTAGACTTGTGCCTGAAAAGGCAATTGAAGAATGATCAAATCAATTTCTGAATACATTTTGCTTTGTTAAATTGATCCTTCTTGTCAGAATAAGTAATAGGCTCTGTGCAAATGGTAGGGTGGGGTTCAACAAGGAAAGTGGAAGTGTGTCCTGTGTGAGGCTCCTTCACACAGCAAGCTGAACTCTCATCAGCAAAACTTTGAGAGTTTCTTCAAAATCTGAAACAGGAACAATACTTCTCCCAGTAATGGATTAACATTTCCTTCATATTCCTTCATGAATATTTTTCTGCAACTCTCTCACCCTGAAAAATTATTTTGAAGCTAAGATTTTCTACCCACACTCCTAGAAAAGTCCTAAGCCGCTGCCCATAACAACACACTCCAACGAGGCTCCTCTCTGTCTCCTGTTCCTTTGTAAAACCAAGCTGTCCTGGTTCGGTCTCATTTTGACTCCAGTCTATTACCTAGTTAAGTGTTTACTCTGTGACAGATTATCACCCTTTAGGAATATGAAGCTGTCTATCAGCAGCCTTAGAATTAAATAAATCCTCCCTCCCCACTAGCACTTTTGAGTTCCATTTGATAATGTCATTTCATACCAAGACAGAAGTTTGAGGACCAGATCAACTGAAGAACAACTTGCAAAGTCACAGCTCTAGAAGCAAACCTCTCCCCAAACTTCCTCTTGTTTAAATCTCCTTAGTTAACCTGCAGAATCACCCTGAGCCGCTATGCAGGAATCTCACCCTCCACATTCCCCAGAGAAAAGCTTCCACAGGATGCCTGGTAACCAATGAGCCAGTTAACAAAGATGCTGCAACAACATCCATATCCATAAGCAAGATGCATGTCCCATATGTTCTCTGGATGAAGTTGCTGGCTACAGGGCCAAAAATGGCATGGCAGCATGAGTCAGACTGATGTGCTCTCTATTTTCAGACAATGTTCAGTTCTGAGCCAGTATTTTCTGGAGGGGCTGCCAGACAGCAGTGCCTCCTGACACACTTCCCGTATATGTTTGGGCAGCGTCCGAACCCTCCTTTTGAACCAGCTGGAGGACTTTGTTACAGTGACATTGACCAAGAAACAAAGGGGCTGCACTGCTCAGTTCTCTCACACCATCTTCTCCTGCTCTCCAAATGTTATTCAGCTTGGAAAAAACATCACTTGTGTTCAGGAGGAATAAAAGCTTCAATGTAAATGTACTACTAAAGAATAGCTCAGTATAGGTTCAGTACTCCTTCATGATTTATTGCTCCTATGTTCAAAACAGAACATATGTTATCTTTGTATTTGTTAAAATAAATAAATATAGATGCAGCACTCTCAATCTGTTATCTCAAAGTTTAAGCTAAATGCATCTACAAAGTTCCCAGCGTGACGATAATTCCTCAGACTGAAAGACATTCACCGCCACTACCCTCTCCCTGTTTACAAATCCCTTACAGGCAATGCAGCCTCAACAAAACAGTGTTTTTCCTCTGCTCCCCGGAACGGACTGTGTGGCCTGCTTTCAGGTTCAGAAATGCTTGTCAAAAAGACACTTACGGACCACTCTGAGCATTCTTGCAAAGCAAGGGGGGAAAGCGCTGAATACAGAAGAGATAAGACTATTTACACTTACCTTTCCAAAATCTCAGAGATTTGCCAGTGGAAACTAACTAATACTAGCTTTGCAACAGCATGTGATACCTAGGTGGAAAATAAAAGAAAAAAAAAAGGTCAAATTAGGCATATTTTGAGGTCACACCTCTGCTTAGGACTATGATCTTATAAAACTAATAAATTGTACAAATTCTGTACAATAGATCAGTGATACTCAATTCCCATTAAACTACTAGACATAATTTTCACAGCCAATGCATCTCCAACATACAGGTTGGAATGAAGCCTGGATGTACCCAAACCAACTCATGTACCAAGTCACAACAGCACAGAGAGGAAGGAATCAAGAATTCACGGGATTAGCTTAACTGCTCAGGGAAGCCCCACATCCAGTCCTGACAGTGAGGGGCCCAGACCAGACTGGGATCGCGGTCCTTGCTAAGTGTGCAAAGTAGGAACCGCAGGGTAGACAGGTACCACTCACTGAGCTAGAGAAGCAGCAGCAAGCTGCAAACACAGACATGCTGTGACAGCAAAGGGTAGGGGAAAAAAAACCAAAACATTCTGCCAAGCCTTTACTGTAGAGAAGAAAATTATATGCTGGACAGGAATAGGAAGATGGAAAGCTACTGTGACAGGGCTATTTCCATGCAGAGGTGCTTGCATTACGTGGACTCCTGGCAAGCACCAGCACAGCCCGTGCTAGCCCAAGCACCCTCTAGAATGCTGCAACACGACATTTAAAGTCATGTTACAACAGTACAAGCAAACAAGTTCTCTTTTGCGTCTATGTATTCATTTATTTCAGAAGACAGAAGGGTCTGCAAGCACAAAAAGGCTTGTACCCACCAAGACCAAAGACATCTGCTGAGCTGCTGGACCTTCAGCCTGCCTCTCGACCCCTTCATGCCTTTATCAGGCCCACGGAGCTCAAGTAAAGCAGGTCTCCTGCAAACAAGACAGCTTTCCCAGAGGAATTCAGAAGACTCATGACCCCTGTCTCCTCACTCCTTGGTGTGCTGGGAAGCACCTGGGCAAGCCCAGTGCACTCAGACACCCGCTGACATTAAATACTCTATCTCCCCCACTCCGAGACAAGCTATCCCCAGAGCAGCTGTCTCTCTCTACTACACATGGAGAAAACAACTCCTTCCAGCCTAGTTGCAGGAAGAACTTTTTTTCTAGAGAAGCTGTCAGTCCCAATGCTGAAAAGCCATAAGCCTTCTTGGATCCTGCCACAGATGAAATCACAGGATCTGATGTACTGGTCATACAGATACACAGCAACCCCAACACAACCCTGGAAGGAAAAACAAGCAATAGTTCCTCCTACAAAACAGACAGGCTCTGCACACCTAGGGGCAGCACGTTCATTACTCCTGTAAATCCACCCCGCTGAAGAGGTGCGGTTTCACAACACAACACAACTGACCTATTCCTGCCACATGATACCGCCCCGGTCCTGCAGTGGCATTTGTGAGCGCCGGACAGCTGGTTCAGCGAGCTAAACCAGTGCAGCACCAATATACCATGCAGCTGGGGTTTTTAATTGGCTCTTATCCACCCCTACTTTCCGATTTCCCCACTTCACTGGCCATTAAGAAATTCCAGTAATAAAAGAGTAATTTTCAATTCAATTCATGAGCTCATGCTGTGTTAGATCTGGTATGTCACCTTCCTCGACTTTACCAGTGACGTGACCCTCAGAAAACAAAGGCTGCCCAGGCAGCGCTGCTCTCCCTCCCAGCACAGAAGCCTGCGATTAGATGGAGCGTGGCACAGGGCTGCTGCTGACAACACGCAGTCTGCTCCAGTCTGTACAGATGAAGTGCCACTGCCAGCCTTGGATGGGTTGTTATCTTAAGCCCCCAGCCTGGTAGACCCAGACAGACACCTCTGACTTGCTTGTACAAGGAAGACATCTGCATTTCATGTCTGTAAACAAGCATCAGGAACGCGGTCACTACAAGACTGGCTTCCTGCAAGTGCAAACCACATGCTAATGAATCATTTTCTAACAGCAATAAAATTATTTCTCAGTAGCAGTAAGGAAGAACTAACTAACATCCTGACAAAAAAACCCAAACCACCAGACTTAAACAGGAAGTGCATCTGTAACATATGAAAATGAATATTTTTCAGTTGGATTTTCAGAGCCTGAGGTGTAGCATCCGTTGAGCATCACGACTCCAGGAACTCCATGAAGTTTCTTGTTCCCAGAGGAAGAATCAGGTACATTCAAGAGTGAAGATGTATAGAAAGAGAAATACAAACAGTAGCATATACATTTCTGAAATCTAACAAACTGTGCTAACAGAATCAAATGCTTTTGAGTCAAATTATTTGTCAGACAAAATGTGGAACTAATGCTCCAGAAAGATGCCAGATTAACAGAGCTAGAAGAATGATAAAGCTTCTGTGAGCATTCCTATTTTGCTCCCACTGCAAGCACCGCCTGGATCAGCTGCAGTGCTAATTTTATTCCTTTCATCATAAAAGGACCCAAGAAGAAAACATTTTAAATTCATAAAGCCGAGTTCATGACATGAGTCCACTTTCATAAAAGCCCTGAAGCAGAAAAGTTTTTGATACTACCTGATTGGAATGCATGTGATCTGGCAAAAAAAGAAGTCCCAGAGTCAGGCAGTTGCAGCAATGCACCCACAGTCTGCTTGGCATGGAAGTACTAGTGCTGACACATTGAAGATAGATAACATTCAAACTGTAAGAAAAAGCAATGGGAGAGGAGCAGACAACTGATGAGGCTGGGGCCATGCCTGCTGACCACGTTACAGGCTACATCCTGCTCACCAACAGGAGGGCTGGTAATTCAGAAGGCAAACGTGAATACCATCAAGGGTCAACACTGCTGGAGAGATTCAAGAAAACAAGCATGAGAAGAAAAACAAGAGTTTAACAAAAGCCTGCTTCTATTGATCAGCAGCGCTCCCCAGCCTCTTCAATGACCGTACATTCACAATGAGTGAATGATTGTATCAAGTCAGCCAGTTCTTCCACAATAACACCCCAGAATAATGGAAGTATTTCTTTGCAAGCAGGAGCCAAAACATGCTGAGCATAGAAAAATACCACTGCAATCAGAAGTTTGGTCCATATGTACATAATTCAATACTCTACACTACGGGAGAAGCAACGTCTAGAAGCTGATACTGCTGGCTGAACTGTTCTGTTAGAAGACATCGATGTCCCCTCCGTACGCAGCCACTGCAGCCTCGCAGCTTAGGAAATCCGCCTTGGTTGCTGTTCAGGCACACTGTCCAACACAGCATTTCCTGGACAGCCAGAAGTTTCACACAATGAAAGATCCAGAACTTAAAAAACATTTCAGAAAGAGTTACAATTCAGTCCCCTATCAATCACCAGGTGCCACAAGAACCTCAGTTTATCCAGGAACAATAATGCTTCATCTCAGACAAAACAAATAAAAAAAGATGCCTTTGATAAATCATCAGCTTTGTTTAAACTTTCCTATTCTCGTTTCAGAATACTAAGACTCAAAAAAGACAGGGAGATAGCCCACTCGGTGTCTTGCTGGCAGCAGGTCATTTCAGTAAAATACTTCTACAGACCACAGTGCAGAAGGGAATGCACACTCTATATGCTGCACTTCTATTTTAGTTTTTGTCTGCAACTGATGAACTGTTACAATGCTTCTACATAGCTTGACTTCTCCAGAACTCTTCTAGCTGGGATTAAATTTATTAAAGTTTAGAAGATGAAAGCTGAACGCAGTAGTCATGCTAAAAAATGTCATTTTTTTCCCCCCTCATTCTCATTTCCCAATTTTCTCACCATCAGCTTAAAAATTTAAGATCAAAGATCAGCTCAGTCCAAATCTGAACTTGGAAACCTGCTGACTGAAGAGGAGACTTCTCTGTTCACGATGGGGTGGCAAAGCTGAAGAGAGAGGATCTCACCCAATCTGCAATTTCCAGCTTCACTTTAAAACAGGAATTTGGTCACCTCAGAAGCCTCTTCCAAACCTCCATGAGCTTAACTCCGACGTACCACGGGTAGAAGGCTGCTGACTGCCAGAAATGGGCACCAAGCGCTAATGTTTATCACTGCACTGGAAAAGGGGCGCAGTGTTTATGCACACAGGAAGGGTGCCAAGAGGAAGCTGCTCTGCATAAGAGAAAGTACTCTAAAAGAATTTTTTTTAAAGTCTGAAAAATTTACACAGTGCTGGAGAAAATTTGATTCTGAAAGTAGAACAAAGTAGTAATGCCATCGCAGTGAACAGACATCTATTCAGTTTCTGGAACGCAGCACAGTTTGGTTTTTTTCTTTTTTCTTATTATTTCTATCTCCATTTATCTCCTGGATTCTTTACTCCCCAAGATAAGCAAAATTCTCACACTTCTGAAGTGAGAGAGTCTGGCACTATCTAGGACAAGACAATATCAAAACAATCTGCAAAGTAGCTCTGCAGGTACCTTGCTGGGTTTGGAGAGCTCTAAGACAACTACGTCTCAACCTGCTTCCCCAGATAAGCTGCTGTTTGAAGAGCTGAAGTTTCATCTCTCTACAGCAGAAAATCTTTTCAACCATGCCACTTTGACAGCTGCTAATTCAGACAGAAATGTTTCCTAAAAGCTAAAAAACCATCGTCTTTTGTAGAGCTTATACTCTACAGCAATTGCTCATGCATATTTATGTCCTATGCATATCTCATGAGTTCATTTCACTTTTCTCCAAGAGATGGCCTATTTTTCAGAGGTGTGTTTCAATCCTCACTTTTGCAGAGAGATGGTATCAGAAATTTAAAACAAGAATCATCACATGATTCTCAAAGAGATCCAATTCAGAATGAGTTGGAGATATCATGATCTGGTTGGAGCTGACATCCCATGGCTTTGCACCAAGCTGACAATTCACGTTAGATCAGGGTTGCACTGAAATATCTGTCCGAGATGAACACAAACCTGGCAGAAAGAAACGCAGCTTCCATTTCTTGTGTTTTCCCCAATCAAAGGTTTTTGCACAAATAGATTTGAGCAAACAGGATTAATCTTGAGAAGCATTTCTTTTAATCCATGAATAGTTTTTGTTAATTCTACAAGGAAAAGATGAACTTGAAGATATTAGTTTGTAGCATCAAAACTTCTAAAACATTCTTACATTTTGTACAACAGTAAAAACACAGAGCAAGAGCCTCTGAAACTGCTGCTGTTGGTGAGCAAGGATGGGCAAACCAGAGACTGAATTGAGTCTCCAGCAGAGAACGGTAACACCTTAGCAAGAAACTATACTTTGTATTGAATAATTTTACTGAAGAAAAGAATACCTTCAGACACACTTTATTTAGGGATACTGAGGTAAAGAAAGTGACCCACAAATGGAAAAAATACTATTTTACACTAATTTCTGTTATGGAAAGTAGATCTGACGCCTTCCATGCCCCACTGGAAAAACTAACTGCCCTCATTTTACTGGAGGATTTCTCAGAAAACTGCAGAAGAATTAGGAATTAAAAAGAAATAAAAGGGCAACCAAAAAGCTTTTTTTCAGACTACATTTTCGCCTTTGCTTTCTACCCCTCTTTTAAGCAGACTTCCAATATGCAATCCTGGTAGAAAACTCATGAGGCTGCAGGGGTTTGAGCCGTGATTAACATCACCTGCCATAAACACCCCGAGTGTTCAAAGTCTCGTGGCAAAGTCCTCCCTATCTGTGACAGGTTTCTGACCATGAGAAGGCTGTTTTCGAAACTGAACTCAAATTAATTTCACTTATCAGAAAAAAAAAAAGAGAGACAAATTTACCACAAAATCAGATACCCTGCTTTCTCTCTGAGCTCAGTCAAGCTTCAAAAAAATGTGAGAAAAAGCCCTTCATCTTCAGGTTTCACTCACAGCATTGCTTACAATTTGTCTGACGTTTCAGCTCCTCTCCTGGTTACAGAGTGCAGGCTGCACCAGGGAAAGAAATGCAATTTAGAGTCTGTAGCTGCAGTCTCAATACCACGGAAAGGTCTTGACAAATAGCACTACACAAGCTGTGTTTCATCCCAGGGCTTTAATCTGCACCCTGCCACTCACCCTCTGGCATGCCGCGACCTGGGATCAGTCTGCAAGATCAGAAGCATATTTAGGAGGCAGAGCACAGTTTGGGAATGACAAATACTGCCGGTGTTATACACACATGGTCTGTGAAGCTCTTAGAGCACAGCCTAGTTGGTTGCATACTGAAGAAAGGGGATCTCCGGTTAAATTCTAACTCCTTCTCCACACTTACACATTGCTTTAATCCATCCGCTCTCCTACACAGGACAGCAACAATTTCAGCTGCAGCTGCCAACAAACAGGATCAGTAGGACTCAGCTAGGAAATCTCAACATACGTATTTCTCAAGCTGTTAGGCTATTCTTCCTGAGGAGATTCAGAGATACATTAAAAAAAAAAAAAGACTTAAGCAAGATGGTATGCCAGAAGGCATTATTACAAAATAGCGATGAGATTCCTTCTTTGAAAGATTTAGAGCACAAGAAATGCAGCAAGAAAGCTGTAAGGCAGCACACGGATATAAGATTGGCATGAGACTCCCCAGCTGTACTCACTGGAGTTATTCTTTCCAACGTCACGTAGTGTCTGAGAGCATCAATGCCCAGCGCACGCTGCACTGCGTTCCCCGTGTGCTGCCAAAACCCCAGCAACACGCCCCCCTGCTGCACCCTGCCCAGGGGCTTTCCCAGCAACACACAGGAGAAGCGGACAATCCTTTCTGGTCGACATAAAGGAGGACACGGAGGAGGTACAGGGAGGAAGCAAGGGGCAGGTAATAACCTGAATCCAGAGGATTGGGACCAGTGGCTCAGGACCCAGGGCAGCCAACTGAAGCTGGAAAGCACGGGTGTGTGCACGCAGCAGCACGCACATGCAGAGCGCAGGGCGTAGGAAACTTTGCGGTGAGCAATCCCTGCTCGTTCCCAAACAACATAGTTCTGTACTTGACAATCACAGCTTGTAAGGGCATTTTTCTTTTGTTATAGAAAGATGAAGCGGAGGAACATCGGCTTTGTAGAACAGTGTTTCACAGTACACAACACGGTTTCTGCTGCGCCAACAGGCATGGCACACAAATTTGGCAATGCGCTTCAGCTGTTTCATGCCATTCCTGTGATCATATTGTCCAGCTGTAAGCTTGCAACATGAAACAGTTACTGAAAGATTGTTTCGGTGTTTTTAATGACTTGTGCCTTGCCTCTACCTCCCACCAAGATCATACTCATCAACAGCTGTGAACATTTTTTTTTTTGCTCACAGCAGAATCACACTGGCTGTAAGATACACTTAAGGCGTGAATCACAAAGAAACGTGTGGGCTATAATCACCCTCCACATGTGTGGCTCATTTTTCCAATCAAGTTGAGAATTTTGGCAGTCCTGGGCAATAAGGAACAAAACTAATTTCTCTCCTCAAATGACTTAATGACACTGTCACAAGGTTGCAAGGTCTGGGCTCTCTCTTATCTTGCTGACCAGAAGTCTACGAAAACTTACTATGCTTTAAAAAAAAAGAGACCTTTCTGAGCCAAAATAAAACACCCTGAAGACAAGTTACAGACATATTCCTGTCCTCTTGATGTTTAACATACTATTAGAATACAGGCATTGTGAATCTGGTAGGCAACAACACCACTTTCCTACAGCAGAACCTCCAGGATCTTTCTGTTTGGGAACAAAAAATAGGCAAAGGACAAAGGAATGTCTCAACCGCATGTGCTCCTAACGGCTACAACTTCAGACTGCGTGCCCCACATAATGTTGGCTTGATATTAAAACACAGAACACAGTACAGATATAAACCTGCATGTCCTGACTAATCTAGGGTTCACAGGTACTGTGAAATAGTTTTATCATCGCCAAACAGCACCACAGGGGTTCTGGGGAGAAGTTAAATTTGCCTATCAGGGTCTACCACTTATAATAAATGAATCTTAAATATTTACTGTTTACTAATATATACTAATGTTTACTGACGTTGGTTCTTATGGACACTAACTTTCAACACAAAATTTTCAAACTGGTCTTCTGTACGTGCATTTTAATATTTCAAGGGGCTTTAAAACCTCTCCTATACTTGAGCTACCCAGGTACAGCGAGTCTTTGATGACTGACTGCCATTTGATGTTGCATATAAGTTTCACAAAGTCATTACGGCATCAAAAAGCGTGACTATGCAACCCTGCAGGTTTGTTCAGCTAGGCACGCCACACCACATACTGGGCTGCGGTTTGCACGGAGGCACACACGCCAGTGTCTTGACATTTGGCTCTTTACGGACTTTTTGTGATCACGTTGAGCAGGCATTCTGCAAGTGCCAACTCCTTTGGGTAGAGCTGCTCGTACAGGCTGCCAATCTCCGCGCACATGACTCTGGAACTGCTAAAGATGGTATTTGAAAAGGAGCGCTGCCAGCACTCACCAAGCAGCTCTACAAACTAACTGGTCTGTGTCAGCGCAATTTGAGTGTGTGGAACAGTTTCCGAGGGCTGTGTTTCTATGAGCAGATACCAATTTGGTCGCATTAAAAGACGTGACATCAATACGGTGAGGAAGAATACATGAAAAATCGGTTTATCTCTGAAAGATCGGTAGTGATAACATGGATTGATAGATTCAGAACTAAGTCACGACATCAAATACTTTTTGCATCTACCAGGTTTTATACTTCAAGGGACTGGGCTAAAAAAACCCAAAAAACAGACCACAAACTGTTATTTCAAAGAGCAAGGAAAGTAAGCTTTCTGTTGTTTGGTAAATATTAGCAGATTACTCACATTAGCAAACTCAAAATTATAAGTTCTTCACTATTACAATTCCTTTGGTTTTAGTGGGAAGACTGCACCAGTCTCAACTGCCTCTAAAACAACACGACTGTCTTTCCTTGTTCCCCTGGATGCACAGAAATATCTTACCTTCCTCCTGACTGACAATCAGCTTCTAAAAAGACCTAAAGTCAAGGTAACATTTTTTCATAAATTGTAATTACAGTTGTTTTATATGGTGGTTTATTTCACCAGTTAAAAAGAAAAAAAACACTAAAAACTAGAAAGATCTGTCCCATCACTGAAACTGAGAAATTACTGCCAGTTATTTGGAACCTCACAGATATTCCAGACTTGTGTGGAGACCCTCAGCAGAGCCAGGAAGCGTCATTGACAAACAAAACCAATATGACATCATCACACACTTAATGGCTGAGCAGTGACAGGATTGTTTGTACAACTGCTGAGTATCGTACTGCTTGTGTGCATGTACTGATCCAGGGCTCACAATCACTCAGTGACGACTGACAAGAGTTATCTCGAAAACAAACTTATTCCTATACAATTTTAATTCATTATTTTTGAAAGATATATCATTTTATAATTAGATCTGTTTTTTAAAAAGAACTGTTGTAAATTCCTTTGCTGGTCTGCAGGCAATCCACGCCACTCTGCTTTCAAGAGTACTGTCCTTAACAAGTGTTGACAAGAAGCGACCTTCTGGGGAATTAAAAGTGACCTGCTTCAACTCACAGGCATCTTGGTCAGAGAATCACAGTTTTGGACAACAGTAGTTTGAGATTTTCTTCTGGCATATTTCAACAGAGACAGCCTGTCCTAATTTTAGTTGGGATATTAACTGAACCCTCCACAAACAGACCTCCAGATTAACCAACGAGCAAACACTTCCTCTTCTTTTTCTTGGAAAGCAAGGATCTACTCACAGTTCTTACTAAAACCAAAACGAGGAGAAACTTTCAAAGTACCACCTACAAAGTCCCTCTAGCTTCCATATGGCTCTGGGATAACTCCCACTGCAGTCACAGGCCTGCCACACAGCACAGTATCTACTGCTACCTTCTTTGTACAAATGTTTCTATTCAGAATTCCCCACCTGACAAGAAGCAAGTCAGAAGAATTCAAGGTAAAAGTTTCCAATGACAGTAAGAGTTACAAGGGCATACATCTACCTACATGCTGGGTTTCATGCTTTCGACTGACTTCAAGATTTTAACTGATTTTTTGTCTCTAACTGGGGTAGATAAAAACCAACCATTCTGTTGAAGACCGTCTCTTTCAATGTTGCATTCAATCATTTAAACACATGCAGGGTGCTCACACCTGACCTGAAGTTAGCCAGCCAACGCCAAGTTTGGCCAGTCTGTTTTGTTTACGTAGGAGTGAGAACAAGATCAGCTGTAACTCAGGAGGAATTAAAAACAGCAGCCAAGAGGGTTTTCAAGGAAGATTACCCCTTACCTTGACACTTTAAAGAAAATAGGAATTCAACAGTCAGCCTGAAACAGCCAAACAAAACAGCTTAAAAAGCAAACGTTAAGGGGGGTTAATAAGCATAGCAAAGGAAATACTATTTACCTAGATCGTTATTAGCTAATAACAGTACAGATTGCAAGCATAAGGATGTAAAGCTCTGAATACCTGTTTTGTGTTTTAAAAGGGTATAGAGGTGTCACAGAAAAAACACGCCCAATACTCGCCCCCCCCCCGTGAATTTAACCTTCAGAAAGTGAATCACCTAATGACGACATACAGTGGCAGAACATTCAAACATGGCTTTGAGCCCATTTATTGCATCCATTTTTCCTTTGCTTTAGGGAACTGTATTAGGATATTAATTTCTTGTGATAGCCAATTGCTCAGACACCATGCCAGGCATTGCCTTAATCACACCTCCTGAAGACAGTCTTCAATTTACCTCAATCTTTCCCTGTCAGGGGCAAGCACTCTGCCTTAAATAGGAGCTAATGCTGAAAAGCACCACCTAACCACTAGCTATCACAGGGAAAGGAGGTGAAATCAACAACGTGAACCAGTGTGCTCCAAAAGAACGATCACCATTATCCAAAAAACCCAAGACATTATGAAAGGTAGTTTCCAATGGGAAAAAAAAATATATGTTTTTAGAGCTCAAGAAAATTAGAGGAAAGAAGTTAACATAGTTCTTACAAAAGTCTGTCCCTGTTTATTCATTAAGTCAATGGAAAATAATGACACCAAATAGTTCAACATGTTCTATTCAATTTTCTTCTTCGCTGTGCTTGTTAATTCAACACAAATTCTTTCCACTCCCATTTGTCTCAGAAAACTAACAAAATGACAAGTTTCCTTGAGGGAAGAGAGGGGAAGGAAGAAACAGAGTTGCTGAAATATTGTAAGAAAGGATGCCAGGAAACAAAAAGCACATGCTGCAGATACACAACAAATTCCCAAGAAAAGTGCCACCGTTGCGAGCAACAGAGAGTTAATGTGGCACTTCAAGAGCTAAAGACATAGCATGTGGCTTACAAGATCACAGTTTTTCAGGTTTCTACCCAGATTTATTTTTATCTTCTCATGCACAAACCAAAATGTGTAGTACTTCATTTTTAATCAAATACTCCGGCACATTCCTGATACAAAAGGAATATAAAATGTTCTCTCTTTGGGTCATACCTGGGGCCAGATTTGAACTAGCAGGTTGGTATTATCTGCTCAACCATAATATTTGCTCAATGAGACCTTCAGAATTCTTAGAAAATTTATTTTAACTTTGGAAGCCTGATTTTAAGGACTAAAAGTATTGCTTTTGCTAATTTAATCCAAGAGAACACTACGGCAGGGGTCACCTTTTTGAAGGCAAACAGCAAGGAGCAGAAAAGCTGTGCTAAATCTTGACTTAATCGCTAAGAATCAAGAGCAACGGGCAGCTGGATCAAAAGTGCTGACCAGCTACTCTCACTCATTCTTTTCTTTTGCCTCCCTTTTCTGATGACCTGTAGGGAACAGCAGGCACACAGAGCTTGAACTGCCCATTTTGAAGAAATCAGACATATGAGTTTGACAGTCAAGAAAGAGTAAAACTTCATTTTCTGAGGTGGAGAGCGCTGGGAACAAGCACAATAGATGGCAAAATCAGCTAGAGATGCAGCAAAAAGTACGCACGCACTTCAGAGCCTATTGTTTACAGGCTTTACAACCCTCAGGCTTTATGGCTACACTTTCTATAGGACACTGATGTGCAAACTAGGGTCAAGAGATCCCTCTGATTTTTTTTTTAAATTAGGTTCAATTCAGACTAAATGAATAGGAATCAAAACCTATCCAACATGGGTTTATACGCTGCGGTCACTTGTCCTGCTTTCAAGGGCTGTTCCAGAGAAGAACAAGCACTGGGAGACCCGTTACAAAGTAGATGCATTGGTAATTTCAACCCAGCACCAACATTAGAGTTTAGAAAACTCTGCTCTCCTCTGACCTGCACCGGGACCGAAGCACACTGACAAGGCAGAGAGGGAACCTCCTCTTATTACTAGTCTGCACTGCAGTAATCAGTTGCACAAAAAGAAACAAAACTTCCAGAAGTCTTACTGAGCATAATACCATGGAGCTGGAGTGTGATGAATTAGTCACTACAAGAGCTGGCAAGTTCATTGTACTTTAATTGCTGTCACTGCAACAGCAGGGTTCATACCTAGCACGACAGCTGATCTGTCTTTTTGAAAGTCTATGATTATTCTCTCAGAATCAACAAAGAAAGGTGGTTTTGTTAGAATTACAGAGTTTTAGCATGTCTTCCTATCTGTCAGTTATTTTCTCAAACACAGGGGTACCAGTCTGCACCATTTATGATTTGGTTTGTTTCTTTTCTATATATCCTCTTTGCATTGTGTTAATGCAAAGAGTTATAACTCAGGAATTTTGGTCGTGAAGCTCAGCTCTGTAAAAAAAAAACAAATTATAAGAATCAACATTCAGTAAGGAAGATTTTCCAGGCCCAGAACCAGTATGCAACAATTGTAAACCTTGGAGACAGTTTTGAACCAGGGCCCTTCAACAATGTTCCTCCAACCCCCCACAGTAGTAATATCGCCACAGCTTTTATTTCACCTGCTCAGCACTTGCCTGTTCAATCACAGACTTATTTTACACCTGTGTTAATGCAGAAACCTTTCCTCACCTTTAACGTGGCAGCCAAGCTGGCCATGTGTTCATTCAGAGTGCTCTCCGACTCCTTGTAAGTCAGGCAGGTGAACTGATATTCCTCTGGATCAAAGGCATCGGCTCCCTGCTGCTCCACGTCGTTAGCTACCCCATCATAATAATCCTCAATATCCCCAGGATCCTCATCCTCTTCCTCCTCCTCGCAATTAGGGTCATAATCCTCTTCATTGCTGTCAGAGCCCTGGCTGTTCATGTCCACGGACATCTTAATGCCCTGTCAAACTGCAGGCCAGGAAAGCAATTGCAGCGTCTTTTTCTCCTCCAAACTTTATCGTTCTTTCGATTTCATCTGAGCTCTGTCTCCTAAGGGGGGAAAAACAATTTTTTCTGTCGCCTAAGAAATGGTAAGAGAGGCCATGTCAACATCATACAGGTGATCAAACAGCCAGGAACGGACCGACCCAATGGCCCAGCTAAAGAAGATTCTGCTGCGCAGGTCCCTGGTTTGGATCCACTGCCACTCTTGCACCTGCAAAGCCAGAACTGCTCTCACAGGCGAGGTCTAAAACCCCAGGGACCAGCTTATTACATCGCATCCTAGCCTCCAGGGTGGGCCCCGAAACTTCTGACACTTGGGAAGTGGCTGCATAACCTTCACTACAGATCTTTTCAGAGATACAACTAAAATTATGACATCAAGTTTTTACCAGCAGCCTGAAGCACTGCAGAAAAGCACCATATCAATTTCATCAACAGGACAAAACACAAACCCCCTATCACCACAGCAGCTAGAAAGGCAACCTGTGAGACTTTGTACAAGTCCATATTGTTCAGAACCACAGCTGGAAAGTCAGACAAGCAAACAGATCTCTTGCATACACCCAATCCCATATCAAAAGAAATGGCGCGATCAGTTAATCCCTTTAAGTAGGTTCTACTGGATGTGACGTGGCTTGGGCCTTACATTTGAGGGGGGGAGGAATAAAAATTAATTCTCTCATTTTATTACCTTCTCAATATACACTTATTACCTTCTGAATGTAGAAATTTATGCTCAA
Source organism: Pterocles gutturalis (assembly GCF_000699245.1). Lineage (NCBI taxonomy): Eukaryota > Metazoa > Chordata > Aves > Pterocliformes > Pteroclidae > Pterocles > Pterocles gutturalis. Next base: position 31,061 of record NW_010114146.1, read on the forward strand.
GTGTTGACAGCTGCTATTCAAGAAGAATCAGAAGAACCAACTTTTTTTTTTTTTTTTAGATTCTCATTGGTGTTGGAAAATTCACATATTTGACTTTACTGATCTGAACTGCAAACCTTCTGTTTATGTAACTAAACCCTAAAAATTCGAGTTCCAAGAGGTTCAACATTAGAACACATATCAGCCTTGAGCTATGGTCATCTCATATGTAGTCACAAATTTCCATTTAACCAAATAATTTAGTTTCAAGAGAGAATATATTAAACATAAAATACTTAAAACAATGCTGCAAAAATTTTACATATGAAAATACAGACATAAAATCAAAGCTATATTTTCCACAAGCAGCATGTATTGAGTTTCTTAGACACATTTGCGTTACTACGTTGTTAGCTCTGTTACTCAAATACATTCCCACAGTCCCACAATCTGTAGCTGCTGGGGAAATCATAAGTGAGCTTTGAAAATCCTGACTTTAGAGCACAGGAAATATCAACCATACATTTTCATTATTTTTCCTCAACTCATTTGTTTTCTGTTTCCAGTAACTGGACCAGGCAGCACAGAATAACCAGGAAGAGATGTGATGTGCAATGAATTTGAGGGGCTGAAGAGATTTCAGCAGATACAAACCTCCAGTGAGAGAGGATGAAGGCTAGCAGCTAATTATATTATCCTCTGAATTCTGGTCTCCACTCCTTTCATTCGCCTCTGGATTTCTTAGCTATCCACAAGTAGCAAACAAATATTTTACAGCACTGCTTCCCCCAGAACTTTAGAGGAGCAGAGGCACCATCTCTCCGTGCTAGGAGACAGATGTGAAAACTGATTTGACAGACACAAGGCAAGCCTATGCTGTCCCTCCCTCCACCCTGCTTAGAGCTAACGATGCAGTTCTGGGCTTAATCTGTATCAACACCGACCTCCTGCATAAAAGACGTGATGGATCTTTACCTGTCAAACCCTGAGACTAAACCCACTGTGAGCATTCCTACAGAGATACCAACAGCCCCGTACGCGACAGCTTCGCTCAGAGCATCACCAAGCCCGAGCAAGTTTCACCAGTCAGGAAACTTCAGAAACTCACTCAGATCAGCCCACACTCTAAAGACAGAAAAAACCCCAACCCAGAACACTGGGTCCATTTGCTTTCTCAACATGTAGTCCCTCCTGTCCAAGCAATGAGATGTTTTTAGAGATCTGAGCAGAATAATGGGTTTACGTGGTACCTGAGCAGTCACCCACCAGTCGCTGGGGAGGAGGCTCGGAGGACCGCAGAGATGTTTCTCTGTGCCACTAACACACTTATTTGAACAAACAGAAGGACTGTTTGCACAGGCAAATGGGCTGTCTCAAGCAGAAAACAGCCTGCAGACTGGACGACTTTTGTCACTCCTGTCACAGCACTCTAGGAAAGAGCTCACTTCCAGCATAACTGAACGTCACCCAGATGTGTGAAGAGAGAGGAAGGCTAAGGCACAAGCTCTGGGGACAAAGCAAAGCAGGGTGCTAGGAAAACAAAGAACAGAACTCCCTTAACACTCAGCCTAATATCCTCCTCCATGACTAAACCACAAGCTCTCTGAATACAAACTAAGAGAGGACACAGCTAATACTCAACAGCCCTGTTTTTTAAGACAATAAAGATGTTAAGCTCAAAAAAGAGGGTCAAAAACCCAAAGTATTTACATTGAATAATTACCATAATCCCCAAACTCAGATTATAAAATCTTAAACCACATTTAGATCACTTTCCTACCCAAGGGAGGATGAGGTCCTTCTTTACCACCCTCATCTTCACTAACACTGACACCGTTTAATCCCTCTCTTCCTCCAGCCTCCCTGCAGGAGCTCTAAGCACACCCGCCCCTAGCTCTGCTGCACACTGGAGATGCCCTTTTCCTGACTCCTGCCTTGCAACGCCGTTGTTCTTAACAAGGCCTTTTGAAACAAAATGCCTCCAAATATGCCACCATCAGTCTCTCTCTGACCTCACCGCTGTCAGACACAGTAAATAACATGATCCCACCTCATATCTTGTCCCACTAAGTCATTCTTTCCTGATTTCTTGCCCTCTGTATCTCCCTCTGTGGGGTTTCTCTAATAAGCCTTTTGGAGGACTCTCCTCTTCTTCTGTTGGTATTTCACAGCTATTTGAAACAGCTTTTTCTTTTTTCACTCTTTACTGATAATTCCAAAATGGAGAAACTGCAACCCAAACCTGCCTCCTGAACTTTAAACGCCTCCATGTAAATGTTAAATGGGCTGACACCCTCTGCTTTCCCTGAACCCACCTCCAACCCCAGCTCCACACTGGCTATCAGTGTTAATCCCATCCTTGGCTATGCCACTCAAACCTGTAATCTGTGGATCATCCTCAATCGCTTCTTCACACGTGCAGCATGCATCCTTTGCCATTTCCTTCTCCATGGAGTTTTTTGAGGGGATTTTTTCATCCCAAGATTGAGAAACTAGAACAACATCCCCCATCCTTTCCACCACAGATGACTCTGCAGAGACCTCCCTGCAGCCACTCCACACACCCCCCGGATCTGCGCGCTCTCCTCCCACCTCCCAGTCTTTGTTCAGACTATCACCACTGCCTTGTCCTTCCCAACTCATCTAACCCACTTCACTCCTGTCCTTTCTACTCCATCATCGCTTCTAACACGTTCCTGCACACACCCCCACCCCAGCCCTCCCTCCGCAGGAACCCTGGCCACGGGCAGGAACGTACCGGCTCCATTTAAATTACCTCCGGTCCCTCTCTCTTGCCATCCGTGCGAGACCAAACCCTGCGCCC
>NW_010114147.1:0-20259 GCF_000699245.1 Pterocles gutturalis
AAAAAAAACTCGAAAAAAAGAGCTTTTCTCAGCAACGGGAATAAGATCATGTCAAATATCACTCCCCTCAACAAGCACATCCTGTGTTGTGCTAGATACAACTAGGGACCCTCTTCTTCTTCTTCTTCTTCTTTTTTTTTTTTTTTAATTAAAACATGTTTAAAACAGCTCTTAAAGCATGTTCCTTTCTGCGTATTTTCAACAGGAGCAGGGCCTCACCCAACGTACACCTTTTCTTTAGGGCAGTCAGCAATCACGCAGCAGCAATCCCCCAAGCCTCAGTGCCATGCACACAGTACAATGCGGGGCACTCTGTCTCATCTGCCAAACGCCATTGTCAGACAGTCAGCTTGGTTTGTTTTATACTGTGAAGGTGCTTGGGAGTCTTAAAGATTAATTATAAATCAAAGCAACACGACACTCTTTCAACAGAACAGATAGTGCTGCCTAGCTTTTGCAGGATGCATCCGTGCAGTGCTTTAGACAGACAGCTATTCTCATGGCAACTGCTCAAGTCAAACAAAAAACACATTTACATCATCAGATTGGGAGATAGACTCCTGGAAACCAAGAATAACAGTCAGTTCTTTATTCATGCTAATGATGTGCATATTTGTGTGCATGTGAGCAGGCAACAATCATCTGGAAAATGAAAAAACTGCATTAGCATTAAATTTGGAATTTTCTGTGTCTTGCTTGTGTTGCAGATTTAATTACTTTTTCCTACAGGCTTCTTGTCCATTTTCTGAAAAGGGAAAAAATAGAGGGTTGTGAAAAATGAAACATATCCACAGAACTTTATTGCTTTAGCCAAGTAATTATTTTTAAGCTATTTTAAAGTTTTGAAAGCTTTGTCTCGAGTAATCAAACACCACTTCGAGGAAGCTGTTCACGATATTTATGAATGCAATTGCTACAGCAATTTATTCTCAAGTATTAACTCATGGAGTCTGATGAGTCAAACACAAGGATCAGGGTAAATGAGTTTCCTGAGATGACTGAGACAGTGGGAAAAGAGGAAAAGAAGGGAAGAAACATTCAAGGCTTGTATTTCAAGTTTCAATACCAGATTTGCAGTTTACTTTGCATTTTTCACAGGGCTCAAATTACAATTTACCCTAGTCTGTGCCCCACCGCCCTCAATGTAATTCCTCCGGAAAGGTGCCTAAAACCAGAAGAGCTATCACCAGCACACCACTAAGTGTTCACGGAGAACAAAGCGGTTCCTCTGTGCGAGTTCTTAGGGCTCTGGAGGTCTCTGAACACGTCTCTTCTGAGCAAGCTGTTGGAATTAATTTGGTTTTTGCTACTTTGCAAGGAAAAACGGACAGTAGGATGCATCTCACTGAATGACTGAATGACCTGAGCTCTTGAAGCCTCCGTGAAGCACTTAAAAAATGTGTATTTACATGCAACATCGCAAAGGATGCAGTGAAAGGCTGTACGAACTGATGGGAAGTTCACTCTGCCCTGCAGGAACAAGGGGCTCCTGCTGCGGTGACAGCTCTCCTGCCCCTGCTTCTTTCAAAAGCACGCTTTGGCAGAGCAGAGGTGTCATCGGCATTTGGAATAGTAAATGCTTTTAAATTACAACAGACAGGAACTGCATCCTTGTGAGGAATGAATGTTCATAACCTTAGCCAAGCACCTGAAACAAGAAAAGGGCTGACAGAACAGATAGGCTAAGTTGCAGCATGAAATCAAGAGAGAAAAGACAGGTGGACACTCTTCTGAAAATGCATTCACTCGCAGCTTGGAGGCATTCCTCGCTCCCACTGCCCCAGACTCCATGGTGGCCAAGCGCCCTGTCTCCCACTTCTTACATCCCCCTTTCCCACTACCGCTGCTCCACCACAGAACCAAACCCACATCAGCCAAACAGGAGTTTTACCCACAGGCCACTTACCACCAGAGGTGGAAAACCACCCCAGGGAAGCATGACACCGAATCCCCAAGCTCACGGGGCCCAGCAGAAAAGCCCAGAGCTTCTCCTGCCATTGAGATGTGGGTGTTCAAAAAAAAAGGGTCCACCAGAAACTGCCCAGTGAGCTTGTGTGAGGACACCAGAGTATCTTCCCCAACTAAAGAGAGAACAGACTTCCTTCAGAACTCCCAGTCCAAGCGATAACCTCTCCTTTTTGCGCTGTACAATAGCTGACACACCGCCCAACAGCTGCCTGCACTTCAAGGCACTCTGCCTGCAGGGCTGTGATGGGTTTTTTGCCCTCAGCTACAGGCCAAGCCACCCACCCACTCACACAATTCCCCCCCCCCCATCCAATGACCAAGGCTCAGCCTGTTCCCGGCTAACGATCCCGGAGCAGGGAGAGTCCCGAAACCGCACTCACGGAACGGAGAGAACAGTCCGAGCGTCCCAGACCCAGAGCTGACCAGGGTGGGGGGGGAAGGCCTTGGGAGAGCAACCACCTGGAGCGAGATGACCCGGAGCAAAAGAGATCCGGAAACGAAAGGGCCGATCTTCTGGAGGGTCCTCACCTCTATACTGGGCCTGACGGGTATGTTATGGGATAGATTACTGGCCACTCTGGGTCTCAATCCCGAACCTAAGATCAAATCCTGGGCTGGTCACTGGGGCTGCGCTCCCTCCCAGCTTCTCCTGTTTGCAGACAGCCAGAGAAGCTGAAAGACCTTGGCAGCCGCATAAACATCACTTTTTATCAGCTTTCTTCTGAGCACAAATCCAAAACACAGCCTCTTGCTAGCTACCATGAAGAAAGTTAACTCTGTCTCAGCTGAACCCAGGACAAGGGCAAAGGAGAGGCTTGTCACCCACAGCAGTGGGACAGGGGCCTAGCGCAGGGAATGGATGTGGGACGGAGCCGTGAATGACAGAATGACAACACCTTTTAACAAGAAGCAGCAACAGTTTGAAGCTTTAAGAGATACTGGTGTTGGGGGAGAAATAAAAGGGTGGATTCTCATGGACTTCACCATTTTGTCTGAAGATATCCCCCCCTTTCCACATGGCTGAACTGCCTATGACAGGTTCTGACATCTACAGACCTACAGATGGAGAAGCTTCTGCCTGATGTTCCAGCAGGTTCTTCCAGCAATGGACTTTAATGAAGAGAAACATGCCAGCTACACAGAGATGAAAAAAAGTGGTGCAGGGAACTGAGGGCTGAAGGGGGCAGGCACAGCACCACCAACCAAGCTCTGGACTGGGCAGGTTATGCTTTTTCTTTGCACCACATAGAAGGGGGACCTACGTAGCACATCAACATGTTCCACACCCGTAAGGCCTCTCTGCCTTCTCTCAAGCCTTCTCCCTCTGTCTTCCTATAAAAGGCTTGGTGATGTGGCACTAGGTCTTCTCGACACTTTCAAACCTGGCTTGTGGGCCTATCTGCAAAAACCTCAGCTCACCTAATGAGATGTCCTGAAAGCAAAAAGATGTCAGCAGGTAGCTTACGCAGTTCTGGAGATTGTGACAGCCCACTTGAATAGTCAAAGGAATTGTAGAAATGTCCCTTTGAAGTCTCACTATGGAAAATATCTTTAAAATATATTACACAAAAGCCCAGAACATTTTCCAAGCTAATTAAGATACTTAACATTGTTCAAAGTATTTATCCTGCTTGAGAAGCTGCACATAAACCGCTCTGCCAAAATGAACTTTCAGAGAAAGCGGTGTACAGAAGGCTCTGAAGAAAAAGGTCCCTCAAGCTGTATTACCATTTTTTTTATACACTCATGTTTATAAGATTATGTTAACTATATCCAGGTTTGACATGGAAACAAACAAGTCAGTGAGCAGACAGATTTAAGTAGGTGGTGAGCTGTGAGAGGTGCTGTTTCAAAGCAGTACAAAATACACAACGGTTATCTTGCTCTTCTACTTCTACCCTCCCAACCAAGGTCTCCTCCTAACTAGATCTGTTCTCTGGACATTTCACGCAATACTGGGCAAGTAAAACAGGTTTCTGCTTCCTGAAATCATTTTCATGCAGCTTGAAAGTGCCTAAGAAAACAGATGTCACCGAGCACTCGCTGAGGCTGCAGCAGAGCTGCCTTCCCCCCACAGCAGCCGGACACCAGGCACAGCCATCCCCCTGCACCGTGGAGGGGCCTGGCCACCCCTGGGACAAGGGCCTGGACCCTGCTCTCCTCCCTGCTCCTCGGAGCATCTCCATGCTGGCCACTGGGAACCAGATCCTGCCCAAGGGACAGGCAGAACGGTAAGGAGGAAACCCCCACGCTCTTCCCCCCCAGGCCTACAAAATAGGCTTTCAGCCTGAAACACTACATGTGAACTATGTAGGGCAGAAGAAGGGTTTAGAACTCAAGATCCAGCAAAAACAGAAATAGGTAATAAATTCAGCTGGACTGAGGATGGATTTGTGTGAGTCACCAGTCACTGACTCTGGGACAACCAACCTTAGTCACTTCCACCCACGGAGAGAGAAACTAGTGCCAAGAAAAATGAAAAAGAATCCTTATTTGATCATTGTTTTGAGTTCCAGAGATTTTTAAAAAAAGCCGAAACAGTATAATAACTAATAAAAAATGAAGTCATAACATCGCCATCGCTCCTGTACTCCTCTGAAATGAAGCACCTATGCACAAGACTTGGGGAAAAAGTCCCACAACAGATAAAACATAGAGGACAGAAAGCCATCAGGGCAGGTTGAACCACACCCAAAATGTTAACAGAATGGTCAACCTTTAAAGATGAAACCATGGAGTAGTAGTTTAATCAGTTCCTAGTGACAGAATGGGCCTGAATTGGGCTTGAGCTAACCACTGGAAAAGTTAACAAGCCAGCAGACAAGCTCAACACTACACGATCCTACCTCAGAACAAGCAGAATCTTCTTGCCAGAGTTATTTAGGAAGACTCAGCAACAATTGGTCCACGAGATCTTCATCAAAAAAGCAGAGGGGCTGGAGTGTTCATTACATGCAGGGTGCACATTCACTGTACAGCTCACAGAAAGAGCAGAAGCAGTGTAGGGCAGAGCTCTCTAATCTCAACACCAGTCTTCACCCGCAAGAGCTGAGATGAATCCACTCCCCTATTTGGGAAATCAAAGAACTAGAGAGTTTGTTCTGCATGCAAAACAGAAAGGAAAGGTAAAGGTTAGAGTAATTCTGGATGTGCAAAAAGTGACCTGTGCTACAGGCTTGTAGAGGCCCAGAAATCAGGTAGGGAATGTAGTACTGGAAGAGTTTTACACGGCTTTGGAGCAGAAGTTAGAATTAGGAAAACTTGTTGTGAGAACTGCAGGTACAATAATCACCCAGGAATGGAAATGAAATCCTCACAGCCTCAGGCCTTGAAACTTACACTGCACAAAACACAACAGAGTGGTGCTGCACAGGGCAAACGGAATTGTCAAGCAACAGAGATCCTCTTTGAGGACTCTAATGGGGAGGGAAGTGAAAATAAAGTCTGTGTGATATCTGCTCAAGTCAGTGTTCTTGCAAGCAGGGAGAAGTTTTGCTCGCATTAAGTTTTCTTTGGTGCTTTATTATTTACCTCCTTTAAAAAAAAATATTGACTTGACATAAAAAGGGTGATCTTTTCAAATATGCCTAAAAGCATAGAACCTACTACGAGGTGACCTTACTCGTGCATTTAATCAGAGACTTTGGGAAAAAATCCACCACCATAGCTTATGGCTTTCTTGTTGGGACACAGCCCTAGCTTACACAAGAGAGACACGTGCTCAGTGTGACAAGCGCAGAGGTGGGCAGCACCCTAGCTGTCTCACTGCGTAGTAAAAGTAGAAGGGAAAACAGTACATAAAATAAAAGAGAGAAAAAGGAAACAGCTAAAGAAGCCCCTTCTAACTACAAAGAGAAGAGACAAAATATGTTGCGAATGCAATTCCAGAGACAACTGCCGTAGGAGTAACAGTTTTAGAGAGGCAGTCCTGTAGCCCCTGCAAAGGAAGGAATTGGAAAAGTCTTTTCTTTTTTCCCCCCCTCTACTCAATCAGCTCCTGCAACTGAAAAGCTTGAGGAACAGCGCTGCAGAGAACTCCACCCTGTTGCAAATGACAAAGACTTGGGGTCAAAAAGCCTCAAAAAACCCAGGGGAGATTTTTCTCCAAAGCACCATTCATGGATCTCACAGCAGTGACAACTGCTGAGGGCAGCCTGCCCTGAACCCAGCTGCAAAGGTTTCCTTTCCCTCCTACCCTTTAACATATGATTAGACAACTTTAACCAGCGCAGTGCCTGCTCTGCACACCAACTGCTGCAACACTGCGTTTGCGGCCACGTGCTGCACGTGGCAGGGGGCTGCCCAAAGGGTTGCTCCCAGCTGACGGTCCAGAAGTGGACTATTAACCCAGTTCCCGTGGAAAACTTCCTCCTCTAGCAGATGTTTAATGCAGTCACTTCTTGCAAGACCCTCCCCTTCTGCTGGAAGGGCTTGATGCTGGTGTCCCATGGGAATGCGCTACGGCCAGCGCACACGCGTAATGTCAAAGGATCAGGAGACTGCTCCCGCCTGGCAGGGAACTGCTAGCAGTGTTAGAGGAACTCACGACAAACACAATAAATCAAGGCCAGAAAACATAAGCAGCACAAATCACGTGGTAAAACAGGCAGAAAGGAAATTCCTGCTCTAACTGCTTTAGCACAACCGGAGCCAAAAAAATAGACTCCTTTTCTCACCTGACTGTGACTTGCCTACACCACTAAAATTGTACTATTAAATATCTGCTGAAATGGCACCCCCAACCTGTCCCAAACTTCAGCCACCCGAGTGGAAACACTATTTCACTAACACGGCATAGGTACGAACAGGACTTCTGCAGCCAATGCTTCCTACTCACCAGGTTGCTACCTCCCTTAACAGCCAAAACCTACTTGGACACCAGGACTGAATTTGAACAGATGTATATACTGAAGCACTTTATGGCACTGTACCCTCCGCACTCCTCCCCCTGCTTGTTCTCCAGGTTTTACTGCTTGCATACACTCTTTATTACAAATAAACAGAAAATTAATTATTCAGCTTCTAACTCCCATTGCATGTTGATGTTTATGTAATTGAAAATTATATAATTGCTTTATGTTTTTAACATCCCTCATAAATATGAATTTTTAGCACAATCCTTTATAGCAAATTAGCACCGCATATCTGGTGTTGTGAGAAGGGAGGGTGAGTTAGTTTGGCAAGCTCAGGGAGCAGCACACAGACTGAAAACTGGCATGATGTCTCTCACTACTTCACGACTTTCATCAGGCAGAAGAAAATCTGCTGCAATGCCCAGCTTTCCATGCAAGCTTGATCCGACTCTGGGACACACGTTTTAATGCAACAGCAGCAAAGAAGGGAAAGCTAGAATTCAACAGCCTCATCCTTCACAGATTTACAGGTACCAAAATGCTTGGCTAAGGATGAAGCTTGGCTTAATCTAAAGCCTGGCAAGAAACTTTCTTTTTTTGTGGTAATCCACTTGCTTATCAAGTTTCATTTGCCAGTTTTAGATCAGGCTGTATGAAATACCTTTCTCCAGAATCCTGGCTGGCAACTTGCTCAGGTTTTAAAAATCACCCTGAAGCAACTTACGCTCCACAGTGAATACAGCACACTGGTATAGCAACTTAAGCGCACTCTGCAATAAGGAAACAAATGCACTTGCTTCAGCTGCAGAAAGTTAACGCTCTCACTAACCTGGCTGGGACCAGCACTTGGAGGGAGTAGGCATGAAGACATAGTGAGGTCTGGTAGAACACTGATGTTCATACCACCTCAGATATGAGGTATCCCCACTCCCCCCAATTCAGTTTTCCATACCCTTATTTCTCCTAGATGATATAAAATCATGTTTTCTATAAGGCAGAGAAAAATTGTACCTATGCCAGCACAGCGGCATTCACACTTAGAGAAAAAACAGAATTACTCTAAGCAAGGATTTTTTCAAAATAACAGACACAAACTGCCCAGACCTACTGAGGTCCCACACACATGGGATTGCCTACATTTCCGAGGGCAATTCTGCATTTCTCGCTGCTCTCCTTCCTGCTACTCAAGTGTGTTGCACCAGCACAGTTTCTAGCTACAGAGAGATCTGGCTTTCCTGGAGTCGCTGCTTTTATTTTTGTTGAGCAGATGTCAGAAAAACTTTTCAACAGACTTTGATAACCCTGCTGCAGGGGACTGTCTACACTGAAAACATGCTGCTTTAGGTCAATTACATAATTTATTATGTATTAAACTGCTACAGCTTCTGAATAGAGACACTTTCATACCTGGTCACGTTGGCTTTGCTTGTGGCTTTACATTCGAGTAAGAACACACATAGGAGCTTTGACAGAGCTCACATGTCACAAATTATACCCAGATATAAATGAAGTTGTGAAAAGATACAGATCTTAACCATGTGGACAAGTAGTTTCATCTGGGGACAGAGTTGCAGCCTGACATTTTAGGAGCCAGATCCAACTTACCTGCTGGCAGCTGCAGGCGGAAAAAACAAAGCAAACTAAAAACCCTACACCACCCACCTCCACACAGGATGCTGGGATCTGTTTTTCCTGCTCACACATGTCTGAGCAGCACAACTGGTCTTCTATTCGATTCCACTGCTGCACGAAAAGAACAGCCCCACTCCTGAAGAGCAAGAAAGGAAAAACTCTTGTGCTCTCTGCCTAAGTTCTTGTCCAAACTGCTGAATGTAGCAAGCTTCCTCAACAGTTCACCTTGGGAAATAATTTCTAACTAGTGGTTACAGACATGACAATGCTAGACCAAGATTTGCGAAGAAAAATTTGAAGCACAAAGTAACCTCAAGAGTTTTTGCTGCCTTGGTTAATACAGGCAGGTCTCAAAGCTCATCCAGGCTGAAGCATTATCACTTAGCTCAGTTTAATGTTAATAATCAGGCTAAAGAACAGGGTTTGCCATTTGACTGAAACTGCAAGGCTGATGGGCCAGACGTGGTGGGAGAGCAGTGCAGATGAGCTCCCAGCTGGGCTTGGAAGTAGAATTACAGGTTGGGGCAGGCTGGTCTGATGAATGAGGGTTAGGACTAGAAATGGAAAAAACAGCCAAGGTAACTCCCCCTCTGCTAGCCAGGGCTTCTCTTCAGTACTTAACCCAGGAAACCTTTGCTGTGGCTCCCCCCTGACATGTGTTTGCTATGACAACTACCATTTTCCAGCAAAACCAGCTTGTCGCAGTACTGAAATTGTACTAACAAAAATTCAAGTTTCATTTTAAATACAAACACTCTAATTCTTTTCTACAATAAATGTAGAATAAGTACTTGGCCACCTTACCTGGAACTGATTTTGTTTTACAGCAAGTCAAAGATGAACATCTGTGCCTTTTATTTGGATTCCCTCCATTGACAGCAAAAAGTCTGGGGGGGGCTGGCACCTATGGTCCAGCACCAGGACCTTCTGCACAATGAAATGACACTGGCATCTACAAAAGGTGAATGCAGTTCAGCAGCCAGGACACGGTGTGACATGCCAATACATACGGTGTATTTCAAACACCCACATGCTGTTCAAAACTTGTGGAAAATGTATTTGAAAAGAATTGATTTTTTACTAATGAGAACTCAAGAGGGAATTTAATTAGCCTCAAGAACAATGGGGAAAAAGAATGTCTTTTATTTCAAACTATTGTCTTCCTCTAGCACAGTGTCTTATCACCTGTTTTTTGAAGTTTTGAAGCACAGGCAAAAAAACCCTAGATATTCGTGTCATCACCTTTTTCTGGAACTGTTCATTAGGCATAAATGCCACATAGTAAAGGTAAAAATATCTGGAGACAATTGTTAAGAGCTCATATTCCATTCCTACACAGGTGGGAAAAAAACCCATGCCATTTATGGCCTCAATTCTCAGCTCCCCTCACGCGCCACTGACTCAAAGGAAAGTAGCTAATTCATGGTTACTACCTACACATAGTGTTTTTGTAACTAGCTTGAGAACCGCAATTTCAGCCCCAGCAACAACAACAACAACAAAGGAACAATGGATGACAGTAAGAGCCCAGTGAGGCGCTCCCTAAGAACGGCACTTGCACCATGGGAGCAAACTGTGCCTGGAGGGAAGGCTGCCATCAGCATCCTGGCCCACGGCTGCCTACAGAACAGGCACAGTACGACCTGGAGACATAAAGTCAGTTCCCTGTCCTTATTATCTTCAAGGAATTGCTCTCAGGGCAAGGTGATTGTTGCCAGATCCTCTTTTTCTTCCTTTTTTTTTTTTCTCCTAGAGCTGTTGACAAACACGATGAGCCCCCAATGATACAACACCTTGTCTAAGATTTGACCTAAAACTGATTTTTACACCAGCCAAGTCATCATCTGCTGATAACCAAGCTTCAAGCCATCAAAGGTGGGCTGAATAGGAGATCAGGTGAAGAGGCTGGGCACCTCCCAGATCTACAAACACCCTTTTAAGTAAGTTTGTTATCCATTTGAAGATCTGAAGTCACTGCTTGTTTATTGCCACATTAGAGTTGCTCTTGATAGAACAGTTGCTCTCCACACAGTGGTAGCCTAACATTTTGGCAGCACATCTGCTATTATTCTGCCAAAATGCTAGGCCAAAGTGCCTGCAGGAGCAACATGCTTCTCCGCAGGAAGACTCTTCCTCAGGTACATATGCCTGTTCTGCAATAAAACTCTGGCATCTTCACAAGCTGAGGGAGCTGCAAGACCTAGCGACCCAAATCCACTTGTCCCAGCTGCCTGGACCTCTCCCGGAGATGCCCCCATCTGTTTTACACCACTCTAACTGCAAAGCCTCCATGCACAGTGAAGGAAGAATTCCTCTCTCAGTCCCACTCAGAAGATACCATGCTTCTGAGCGAGTCTGGGACCACCACCAGTAACGCTTGGGTTATTATCTGCTGTTAAACGAAGTGATCAACAATCAACTCTACAACCAACAGACTGGCCTGGGAGGTAGTAGGGACCGTGGAGCATGCATGCTGTTGAAATAAGTGTACAGATGAACTTACTGGTCATCTGAAATATCAGAACCAACTAACAGAGATGTCTGCCTACTGACCTGTTAGCCTCCATGCAGATGGTCCAATTTTTTTTCTTGACAAGAACCCTCTCAAATAAATAATCCTATGAGGAGAGAAAATGGGGAAGAAGCCTGGACTTAAATTAGGGAATGGAGGAACAGAGGAAAGAAGGAATTCACAGCTAACAAAACACTTCCATCTAGCAAGTGCCATAAAACAGATATGAGAGAGCTAGATATGCTCAGGCAAAGCCTTCATTTAATAAAACATTCAGTGATATTTTATTTATATCCTTTCTTAAATTTCTGCTTCTATTTAGTCTGCCTCGGAGTATTAAATTCCTGCTCAATCTGGGCTAAGATGATGTAAAATAATTTCAAACTGAGCTTCAGTTTACAGACTGAGTCAATAATGAGTCAAAGAGAGACTCGATAAAAGGAAACGTACGCAGCCAGGATCAGGCTACAAAGCTTTGGGATGTCTAAGTGACACCACAGCATTTGGGAATCCCAGAATTTCAATTTGCCAAGTGCAAAGGGTTGATTACAAGCTCCATACAGAGTGGGATGTTCTGGGAGCTATTTGTGTTTCATAAATTAGTTTTTGTGGTATTTCATTGAAATTTAGAGTATCTCTGTTCCACTTGGCTGTCAGTTGTAAAACCCACTTTGCACTGCAACGCAGTTGTGCAAACACCAGCGATGGACCACAGTGGATGCCATTACAGCCAGTCTCCTGCCAACTTCCTTTCACCTAAACCTAAATCTACAGAAATTATGATTACAGAATTTATATTGTCATTTAAAAATTAATTTTAATACGTGAACCTTTTGAACTGTTTTCCAGTTGCTTTATATGGGGTCAGATTTTTTTTTAGACAGGCAATTTATACATGCCACAGAGGAAAGAAGAGACTTCTGACAACTGTGTCTGCTTCCAAATCTGGTCTAGAATATTGGGGTAACCAAAATCTTAACACAAATTCAATGAAAAAATATGCAAAAATTAAAAAAGGAGGTATCCACATGTGCAACAATGGACATTACCAAATCTACAGTAGCAACACAGGGCAGGAATCAACTTCAGGATACTTGCAAAATATTTGGTTTATAACTTGACCACAATGCCATTGTTTACCAACAACTGCAGAGCCAGAATTGTAGGAACATTCCAAAAGCCTCTCTCTACAGCACCAGTCAGAGTGAATAGCGACTTGGAGCAACAAAACCCCCTTTCCTAGGCAACAGGGTTAAAGCTAATAAAGGTATTTAGCAAAGTTAGAAGAAAAGAAAGGAAGGGCCATGAAAGGAAGAGGAGTTTTAATTCAAATATCCAGTATGCTTTTATTGGTGTTAAAATTTTCTAGACTAGAAGTACAAAATGCAGGAGAAACTAAAGGAAGAAGCACTGTGAAGACACATTTAGATAGAAGGCAATTAAGAGAATAAATTAAATACAGTCCTAGAACTGAACAATTTTACATGGTTGTTGAAAAGTATTAAGAAGAAGGAATTCCCTTCCAATGCGGTGGATGTGGGTTGCAGAGCAGGAAATCCCCCCAGCGACAGGCGGGCCCAAGCAGTACACCCCGAGTAGTTGCTGTGAATGATTAGTACTGGCAGCTAATTCGTGGCGTAGGAAGAGATCTTAAAGTAATAAGAGAAAAAAGTGTATGGGGGAGAGGAAATTTCCTGGATTAAGATCCATTAAGTATAGAACAGAAGCAGAAATTTCCAACTGGTTCAATCATCCTTAAAACTGGAATAACGTCCCAGCAAGACTAATTCAGATATGCAACCTGTGGATAGCCCAAACAATAATATCCTCCATCCAATCCCAAAACTGAGGCACATACTTTGCTGAATACACCGCATTCCAGACTAAGGGAAATGTCTGGCCCTACTACTTTAATGCTGGAAACTGGCGATGACCAGAGTACAGCTGGGATGGGATGAAAGTAAGAGCTCTGAAATTTGCCATGGCAGCTCCAAGAGCTATAAATTACTGTTGGGAACTAGAGCAGAATTATTTGACCTGCTGCTGAATTGTCACAGTTTACCTTTTTAAACTGACACTTTCCCCATGACACGCTCACCTTTGTAAGATGTGCAACACTCAGTTACAAGTGGTAAGGAAAAGGATGGCAGGAACTTGTTCTCAAAATCTGACCTTCTTCCCATTTGCACAACCAAATCCCAGGGCCCCTGTCTTCCTCCTCTCAGATGAATCCGTCAATACTTATGACTCAAAGTAATCTTTATAAAGCCATAGCTTCAGGCTCATCCCAAATTGCAGCATGCTAGCAAAGCTGTTACTCATCAAGGACGGCACATTTTGAAGTGTTCCATGTCAAAGCTGGGTCAATACATTTTTCAGCAGGGGGTCACATTCCTGTTTTCCTAGCCTGCAGAGTGACCCTTCTTGATTGAAAGGATCTTCATGCATGGCAGAGTATCTGACACAAACCAAACTGGAGCTTTCCAGTAATGACAGCAGGATAAAGGAGGCCTTTGAAGTTCAAGGAGTAAGAAGAGGTGTTAATTTTGAAAACTTGTCAGTATACCCAAGAGCAGAAGGAGAGCAAAGTACCAATTAGTCATTCACACTGCTTTTCACGTGTTATCATCCTATCTCAAAACAGTTTGCAAACATTGATTAAGTCTCACAATATCCCCGTGAAGCAGACAAGCGCGGATGAAGCTCTGTTCCTACCAGCCAGGATGTCACTCCGGGAGCATCTCATTTAGCTGACCTATGGCCCCTCTCCCCATGTGTTAAATGGCAAGAATGACACTATCTATCATCCAGGGATTCAGCAGCTTAGTGACTTCTAACTCAACACATTTTTAGATAGAAAAATAGCACACACAGGCAATCTCATATGTCAGATGACACTCACAATGAACTAAAGCTACCACATTCAAAATAACACAGCTAGTGGGGAGAAAACTCTCTATCTTGATTTTATAATACCCTACAGATTTTCTTTGCTCTGTCCCCAAGTACCCAGAGCACTTGAGTTCCAGCTAATGACCAGGATTCTTGGGCACTCCGCTTACATGAAACTCATTGTAATTACAGTAATCAGATCTTCCCTAGAAAGAACTGTGAGAAATGAAAGACTGTCCACAGCAGCCTCTAATTCTCAATTAACACAAAGTAGTTGGTGTGTT
The DNA here is from genome assembly GCF_000699245.1 of Pterocles gutturalis. Taxonomy (NCBI): domain Eukaryota; kingdom Metazoa; phylum Chordata; class Aves; order Pterocliformes; family Pteroclidae; genus Pterocles; species Pterocles gutturalis. Next base: position 14,142 of record NW_010114147.1, read on the forward strand.
TGGAAGCCAGGAAAGACATATCCATAGCTGCAAACTCCAGAGGGAACAGGCATTTACATTCAGATGGGAAGTTAAGCACATTACACCATTTAACCCTCGCTTTGAAAGACCATCCACTTACAGACCGGGAAATGGCAATTCAGGGAGGCTCTGAGCTGCTGCAAAGGCAATCACACACAGTCCCCACAACCAGCGGTTCACTTTGGGAACTCCCCATTCCCAACCTTGTACTTGGACTCTTCTTTTAAATAAAAAAGCCCATAAACCATTGCTGATCTGGTCCTAATGAGAGTTCCTTCCTCCTTGTCTAGGGCTCTTTCATGCATAGACTTGGACAGAATTAGTTTGCTTAACCCTCTTAGTAATCTGACTTTTCCAGAAAGACTGAAGATAAAGACAAAAGTAACGGCTTCATGAAATACAGCTCATTTCTTCTGAGCCTGACACTCCCTTCCAAAAGATGACGGTCATGACAAGGACCAACCTGGAGGCAATCCAGCCAATTAGTCATTAAGCTGCAGAGGAAGCAGTCATCCCAACCTTGGAAAAGAACACTGCTGCTTTAAGCTTCAGAAGCCAAAAAGCCCAACAAGAAAGCTTACTACCCGCATTAATCTCATAAGGCTGCCTTAGGGCTGTGCTGAAAAACAATCCAGCCCTGGGCACAGGGGCAGCAGCACTGCTGCAGCAGCAATCCAGGCATGCTAGTCCCTCCCCAGCCCACTCCTGCTCCCTTGGAGGGTAGGGGCAGGCCAGACCCCCTCTCCGAGGCTCCTGTCTGAGCAGAGCTATGTTCCCAGCCTGCAATGGAGCTCAGCAAGCACGCGAATGACCAGGATGAGCCCTTCAGCCCTCACCTATGGAGCCAAACGAGAGAGCTCATAGGTTAGGCAGAGGAACAGCCCAGGAGAGATTGTCACATACCATTGCTATAAGCTCTGTTTCATTGGCATTGCTGTTGCATGTTTTCCCTGTTCCCCTGCCAGCTATCAAGAATATTTATCACCCCGTTAAGCTCAGAATTAATTTCTCTTCCAGAAAGGACTAAATTATCAGTGCAGCTAGATACTAAAGTAAATCCTTCAATCTCCCTAATTTCTTCTTCCTTCATACCCTGCTTTATCTCTCTTCATGTGTCCTGCTTTCTACAGGCCCAAGCACATCGCATCTCCCCTGCAAATATCCACCATGTCGCATTTTTTGCCTACTCTGATCTCTCAGTAGAAACTCAGCCATGAAAACGTTTAGCAGCTGATGCCCAACACACATTTGTTAACCTCAAATCATTTATATATACTCCATGTTTTATAAAACACTACGGCACTAAGTTACAGAAAATAAAACTGAGGACCACTAGATGTAGATCTACAGCATCAGTTAAAGAGAAAAAAAATCTCAGACACTGTGTTCTGAGATTCTCACGAGACCCAATACACAACAATTTTCAAACAAAAATTTTCTTCTGTGTCCTCATCCTATTCTCTAAATACAGAAACAAGGAAGAGCAGGAATAAATTCTTTCACTGTAGACTTGTCCTGCAGTGAACCCCTTGCCATTCAGAAACTAATTGAGCGATGAGGATCTAAAGTTTTAAGTCTACACAGATTTACTCATCCGATAAATAGACAAACTGAACTACTGAACTACTTCAAACCGAAGTTTTGTTATTGATCCCTCTGGGTCCAATCCATCACCCATAGAAGTCACTAAACTGATTCCCAGCAAGCCCTGGATCACAGATTATAAGCACTTCCTGCAAAAGTGCATTTTTACTAATCTGAAAAAGATACCAGCCTTCAGAGCACTGAAAATGAAACGCATGCACGCGCACACACGCACACTCTACATGTTCTGCTCATTATTTGCAGAACTAGGAAACCACAGCTCTAGCCAACAGAGCAAGCCAACAGAAGTGCATTTTCTACTGAACCTGTTCTGCATGAACTGGAGTTGGTATAATATTGCAGAATAGAATAAAAACCCTGTGCCTACCTTGAGGGCTTTCACAGCTTTCTTCGTCACTGTTGTCTTGACAGTTATTTTGACTGTCGCACACAAAACTTTTATCAATGCAAAGACCATTTTTACAGTGGAATCGGGCAGTAGAGCAAAGCAAGGGATTTGCTGCTGTGAAAAGAGAAAATAAGACCTTTCATTAGAAAAGAAATTAGAAATCACCCAGACAATGAAATAGCCATTAAGCAATCAATGACAAACAAAAACAAAAAATCAATGACTCAACAGCTGGTCAATTCGCTGAATACGTGGGAGTAGCTTGGCAATCAAACCAACCCTGTTTCTCTCAACAGAGAGAGCTGAAATTTCTAATTCATGCAAGACTCATTCCAATCAGCATAGATTTAGTCCACCCATAGTTGTCAGAAGCCTTCTGTTCACTTTCACGAGAGCCTTTGTCACGATGACGGTTTGGTGCTCAGCACTTGCTCACCCTGAAGACACATGGAGGGTAGCACTGCCTACTGTGAACACTGCCTGTTGCTTTGCATCACAACAAACTCAGTTTAGCTCGAGTTTCATAGTATAAACCAACAACCCCAGCTGAAAACCACCAGGCAGTGGCTTATTTACCTCTGCTTCTGCCTTCTCCCACTTTCCCTGCTCTCCTCACTACTTTGAATTGATACAATGGCAATGCTGACATTTCTCAACTTCTCAGTGTTTGAATTTCAACTGCTCTTTAAGGGTAATATGCACATTACAGTAGCACACAGAAAATCCTCTCACGTAAGGCCCAGTGCTGCACACAGAGCAAAAACAGAACAGTATTTAAGTAAACTCATGTAGGTAGAGCAGCCTTCTCACCCACGCCAAACCCCACAGGAAATATGCTGTAAGATGCTACGTCTAGTTTCATTTTAAGCTTCAAGTGGTGCAGTTTTCACCACTTCCTAGCAGATTACTTCACAGCTTGAATGCACCTCACTGTCAAGGAGGTTTCCTTGATATTTATCTTAGTTTTCTAATTTCATGCCTCTACTCTTAGCTATAGCCCAGCATACATAACAACATAATCCCTCCTTGAACAGTGTTTGCACCCTTCACATACAACATATATAGCCTTATTTCCAACATAGTCATTGCCTTAGCTGAGATATGTGTAATCTAGCAGTTTTTAATATCTCTTCATAAATCAATCCTTGTCCCTTAATCATTTTTGGCACTCTTCTCTAACTCATGCCAGTTTTTGGTAATGAGGTGACTGAAACGGGATGCATCTTTCCAACTGAAAACCTTAAAAAATCCGTTTAGATGCCTTGTCTGCTTCAAGGTGCTTCGCCTCCACAGTAACAAAGTTAACAAAGTTAACAGTTCCCAAACACTAACTGGCTTCCTATTTTTTATTCTTTGAAGCATAAGCTACCTTTAGAGAGTCTTTAAAAAACCATGAAACCTTAAATTCTGCCATGCATATAACATGCAGTATATATAACAAACATTCCCAATTCCTCTAGCTCCCCAAAAGCACGTTTATCATAACATGTTAAATCTCCTTTGGTCTGAAACAGCTGCACACTTGCACAGCATGTTGATTTTCCAGGTCACTTTAGGGACTATGGTGTTGTTCTTCTACATAAGCAAAGCAGTGACTAAACACTTCAATACAGCAGAAAATACCATGTGCTTAAATGGCACAGAGAAACGGGGAGATGTGCAGCACGTTGTCATCAGCTGTAAGGTCTCATTGGAGCTACGCCCTACAAGCTCACGGGAAATGATGGCATTCGTAACCAGCTCCAAGAGCTGGTGCATTTCCAGTTGAGACCTGCCACTTGTCAGCCCACCACCTCAAGGGTATTCACAGCACTTCTGTCAAAACTTCTTTCTAGTCCACTTGTTTAAGCATAACCCAAAGTAATTCCCTTAGCCTTCAATCCTCTTTCTCTAGCTTCACTTGCTCTGAGAGGTGCTGGCTCCCTGCCGCAGTCCTCCCAGGACCCGAACCAGACTCTCAAGGCCAACAACAGGTGGCATCTTAAGAGTTGCTCCTGCTGTGGGGGAAAGCACACAAACAAGAAAGGCAAGTCCTCCAAGAAGCAGACAGTGACAGATCACTCTAAAGATCATCCCTTTTTTTATGTTGGAAAGGTGGTATCTGTTGTCCTCCTCCCGACCTTTACATGTCACTAAAAGGAAAAACTCAGTGTGCTCCATCAAGAGAACAAGCAAGTATCTACAGCAAGCTTCTGCCTGCAGACCCATGCTTCTACCAGCTCTAGATAAGAGCAACAGAGCTGCTGGATCAAACAGAACCTTTCCTTACTGCTACCATGTATCCCTGCTAGACATACAGATACAAATACATCCACGCAACCACTCACACACAGGGTTTAGCTCAAGTCAAGTAGCACTCCATATGATCTCTCTGCTGTGACTTCCCTGCAAGCCGCTGAGCAGCAGCTCAAGCTAGTGCATTGGCAGGCACGTCTGACTTCAAGAACCTCCTTCTCCTTCCAAGAACCTGTTTCACTGAATAACCCTTTAGGTGGTTTTTTTGTTGGCTGAGAACATAGATAAACAGAAAAATCCAAATGTGCTGATGAACAAATAAGTTATATTCTTCAGTGACAAGAAACAGGTAAATAAAAATTAAGCAGTTTTAAGTCATATTTAATATTTGCCCAATTTGAGCCACACTTGAGTACAGAGAACCCGGTCAAAGCACATCTGCAGCTTAAATCTCATTTCGAAGTTAGAAAGGGGCTTGAATTCCATAAAGGCATTATATACAAAACAAGACTGAGCTGAAACTCAGCTGGAAGAAAAAGCAGTGTCCTCACTCACAAGCAGGCTGGCACTTACTGCAGTTCTCCTCGTCGCTGCCGTCGGGACAGTCCTCGAAGCCGTTGCACCGGAAGCGGCCAATGATGCAGTGGATCCCGCTAGCACAGGGGAAGAAGGTGGCACCGCATTTGGATTTGGCTTTTGCTGGGAGAAGATACAGACAGAAGAGGGCAAAGATGAGGGAACCAATTCACCAAGGTTAGAGATACTTTTTCACATATCTCTTCATAGAATCATTAAGGTTGGAAAAGACCTCAAGGATCATCAAGTCCAACCACCAACCCAACACCACCCAACCCACTAACCCATGTCCCGAAGCACCACATCTACACGTTTCTTGAACCCCTCCAGGGATGGTGACTCCACCACTGCCCTGGGCAGCCTGTTCCAATGCCTGAGCACTCTTGCAGTGGAGAAATTTTTTCTAAGATCCAGCCTAAACCTCCCCTGGTGCAACTTGAGGCCGTCTCCTCTTGTCCTATCACTTGCTACTGTAGAGCAGAGCCCAGCACCCACCTCACTGCACCCTCCTTTCAGGCAGCTGTAGAGAGTGATGAGGTCTCCTCTCAGCCTCCTCTTCTCCAGATTGAACCCCCCCAGCTCCCTCAGCCGCTCCTCCTCAGAGCTGTGAGAGCTGTGCTCCAGACCCTTCCCCAGCTCTGTTTTGTAGCAGTACAGGTTAGGGTAGTCTACATGGCCTTCCAAGCTCCCATGTCCTGCTTTCAGCTGCTTTCAGCTTTTTTTCTGAGATTTCACTTGCCTGGGCCAAGTTTTTTCCAATTTGTACAACTTCCAGAATGACTCAAACATTCAAACTTAAAACAAGTCAAACAACCTCTTGAAACAAATTTAAGTTGCTCAAAATGTACAAGTTAGTAAATTTGGCAAGCTGTGGAGAACTAGTCCGTGCAGTTTTGCAGAGACTGCAAATTGACTGTCTACAATGACTCATGGTGTCTCAAAACATTCCAGTTGTAGACAAAAGATGAGGAATGAGCCAAAGGCTTTACTAACAATGGACTCAATCAAGGAGGCACTGATAAGGCGGAGTCTTGCCCCGAGGCCTCATGATGTCCAGTTGTAGATAAGAAGATAGCGAAGAATACATCTAAGGCTTTACCCCAGGGACTGACAAAACCCCTGCTGAGTAAGGCCATCAACGATGGACAGCAAACCCCTGATGAGTCTAAGGATGGACTCAGGAAGGACATCAAGGATGGACATTGAACCCCTGCTGAGTCTAACAATGGACTCAGTCTTGCTTTTACAACAAGGGAGAAAAACGGTGCCGAGTAAGGCGTCGCCTCTGCCTAT
>NW_010114148.1:0-21231 GCF_000699245.1 Pterocles gutturalis
CTTAATGATTCTATGATTCTATGATTTGTGCAAATTACAGACTGGGTCAGACCCCGTTCCAAATGAAATCAAAGGATAAAAGTCCCTAGCATTTAATAGACATGAGATCGGGTTTGCTGACCAGAAAAGCCACAAAGATCAGCATATGAGTTTTTCTGTAGAAGCTACTGATAGACAGGTGTTGGTTCCTACACTCCTGGAAAATGGTGTGATATAAAATTCTCCAGTTCACAGCTTCAGCACCAAAGACTGTTCTATGTTTATATTATATTAAAGATATGAAGGACATGATTCCTTCTTTTGAAAACACATTTCCAAAAATATCAAGATAAATGAGTAAAGATAACCTTCAGATTTGTTTAGAAAGGGCACTGGAAGGTGAAGATCGGCTTGAAATTAATCCAGAATCATATTGGCAGCTACTCAGTAAATAAGCATAAATGATATCTATTGCAAGGATGTGTAAGCAGTAAATTCTCACTTGTAAATCACTTCAGGATCCAGCATTTTAAGATGAAGTGAGAAAGTAAGATGTCGAATTTCACTAAGTTCAGAGCTGCAGAAGAGGGAAGTTAAAAAAGGTGTGACCCAAATGATATTTTGATTTTAATACATACTGAGTTTCTTGTTTCAGTGGGAGGTGAGCTCCCTAATATCATAAGAAACTAGATCTTGGGAAACAAGTTGAACATGTGGCTTGACTTGGTTTGAATGAAATACAACTCATATAGCCCTTTTTGGAGAGTAAAAAGCTCATTTCCAAAATCTTGATCCATTGAGATAATTTTTAATATAATGGAATCCTACTAGCTCTGAAACATTTGTTTTCTTTGGTAACGGCCTGTCACACTTTCTCTTGGACTTTAACATAAATTGAAAAAGCTCAGACTTTGGTGCACGTCCTGTAAGGGTAAAGGTTGCAGGTTTTCTCCACTTTTTTATTTTTGGTTAAATTAATGTGTATTGGAAGATAAATTCACTGATATTTTCCAGTTCTTTCATGCTTCTGCAGTGACAAAGCAAATTTGAAACCATCTGCATTGACAAAGAGCCATAAACTTAGTTTAAGTGGTAAGTTGTGTCAGGCTTGCAGCTGCTTTTGTACTTCTGAAAGATACTGATAAACCCGACCCTGTGTTTCCAGTCATTATGTCAGCCCCAGATTTGTATAACAAAGTCTGAAGAGTATATATTCAACTATACCACAACCTATGAGAATGTGGTAAATGTCAGAAATAAGATAATGTGGGAAAAACAAATAATTTAATTGAGTCTTTCTGTAAAGCATAAATATTCTGTCCGGTTATTATGAAACATACACAGGCTTTCTTCTTTTCTTCTCCAGTTTCATCAGCACAGCCACCTGATGAGTTTCTGTTTCTTCAGAAGAATGTAAGTTAAGTGGCACAAAAATATGCTTCATGAAACTGGCAATGGAGCCAATTCTTATCTCAATGTCTTTGGTAGGAAAATTTATCAAGAACTTTAGAAATTTTTTCTATGAATCAGTGCTGCTTCATCAATAAATGGAGAGGGTGCTGCTCAATAGCAATTTGTAAAGTACCTTTTTCTTTATGATTCCTTAAACTAAGATAACATTTGTAAGCATTCCATTAATAATGATTCCTAAGAGTGGGTTTCTGAATAAATTATCTCTGCTATAACATGTTGCAGAGAAAATGACTCTGAAATACTCAGTTATTTAGTGACAACCTTTAACAGTGTGGTTGAAGTGATGCCTTTTAAATGGTCTTCAATCAGGATAATTTCCTTTGCAAGAGGAAATGCCGTATTTTACAAAGATCCAACCTCTGCGTATAGGTTTACAATGCATATTGTGGGTGTGGACAACTAACGTTTGCACATACTCAAAGAAGGAAAAAAGTGGCCTACCCAGGACAGCAAGGAACCATGCCTGCACCAGCTGAGACCAGATGTAGTGCGACACTACTGCTGTATGAACAAGTCTTTTCAACCCCAAATGGCATCAGGTCAAACTAATATGAGTCTGCTATATAGAGCAAATATATGCTTTTTGTTACACAGAAAACATATCAGATATGCTACTACATATCCTTGTTTCATTTTTTAGAATGTAAAAACATACCTGTTAATTAGTTTATTATTTAAAATCAGTTAAAACTTGGGGCCTTTTAAGAGTTTTGGCATATGTGTCAGTCTTTATTTTGTCCCCAGTGATCACAGAAATGGAATAAAACAGATGTTTAGACTTTTTGTCATTAACATTCATTGAAATTTGGTGCACAAACTATATTTGAGGAAATTTGATTGCAATTTATCTTCTCTCTAGTTGTTATGGTTGCATAAACTATGGACAGGTCAGGCTAACAACACACATAACTCATTGGTGTGACTACTGTGACAACAGAGATAGTAGCTAGTCACCCTTACCCTCTTTCAAAACTAATTTGCACACTGTAATTCAATTTGCTTCAATGAATGTCTGCTATTAATGTGCCAAGAATTCTAATTTGTAGGTTTTTCATTCAACTGTTGCTGCTTTTTAAAGGTTCTGTGGCCAATTGCTTTTTGGGCACTTGGGCATGAATAACACTTTACGGCACCGCTGCCTTGTCAATACTGCTTAAATTACTCATCATCAGGGAAGGAACTGAAACACGAACACAGGGGAAGTTCTTCTATGCAAGAGAGAAGAAACCTGTCTGCAGAGACATTAGAACTGTGTAGCCCTTATAGGCTACCTGAAAGTCTGAAGAAATAATATGAGAATAAAAATGAAAAATCAGATTAATCCCATGTGAGACTACAAACAGTAAAATAAATTGGCAGTCTTTTTTGCCAGTGTCACAGGAATTAGTTAAGTGACCACTTCCAGGTTATAACATGCTTGATTTCCTATAAAGGTCATTAGGTTTGGCATAATCATAACAGATCCCCATTAAATTAATAAGAGTATTTCCATTCTAAACCGAATTTCCTTTAACATTTGTTTCTTGAATGACATAGAGTAACACAGCATGTTAGATTAATCATGTTACATGATTTCATATTATTTTGTGGTTTTTTCACTAATTATTTTATATAGAGATTTATTATACATTATATATAGCCATTTACATTATGCATGTGTGTATCCATATACAATATTTATATAAAAGGTGAATTTGAGCTGCAACCAAAGAAATAGCTTAAAATTCGTCTCCTATTCAGTATATATGTTTTTCTTGAGGAAATTAATTAAATTTTGAAAACTTAGAGTTAATTACATAGCTTTCTGGGACACTCAGATTAAAAGACTGATGATTATATAGTTGTTACTGCTTGATAGTCCAGATGGTACTATTAATTATTATTAATTATCTATATAATACTATGACAATAAGTGCCATTGTATGAAAGATAAATTCTCTGTGTTGTGGAGGTCATAATAACAAGCCATACAAAATAAAGACAAAGCATCGGATGCATGGGAAACTAGAGAGAGAATAGTGATAAGATGAGTAATAAGGGAAGATTGCCTAGAAAAACGAGTCCTCTGAAGGAGTTTGAAGAAAGAGATGAAGGTATATGGTCTGTTCACAGGTCTGCCGGAGACCTCTGGGGTCAGCTCCCTGCAGATAATTCAAACATGAAATCACTTTCATAAGCTCTCCAAGTTCTATCTTTAAAGCATTTGGGGGTGAATTGCCTTCAGTATTTGTGCCTGGAAGACTGACCCAGAACTGTGCTCTGAGAGTTAGAACCTGTCTTCTCATTCCAGCTTCAACTTACTCATAGCCAGTTGATAGCCACTGTTTCCCATGCCACCTATCTTTTATCTTAAAAAACAGTTCTGTCTCACACGCTTGCCCTTATGACATACTCATATATAGTAACAATATCTTCCCTCACATTTCATTTTGCCAGATTAATCTCTTTTCCTGAGAGATATGCTCTTCGTTCCCCTGAAAAACCCTACATCCCTTCTCTGCAGCTGTTGTGATTTCAGTTCATCTTTCCTTAATATGTTGACCAAAATGGAACATGATATTTTAGTTGAGATCTCATCAGGGCCTTTAAAATGACAGAGAAGTTTCACTCTGTCAGTTCAGCTCCTGGGAGCACCTCTCCAGATACAGTATAGAATCACCACTGGATCTTCATGGCCATTTCTCTGTGATAGGAGATAGCCATTCTGTAATTGTGTTGCTAGTACAATCAATTGCTTCCCAAAGGAAGTATTTCTAGCAAAAATTCTTCTTTTTATTACATATATTAGGATGCTTCAGCAAGTGAACAAAATCAGCCTACAAGAACTCTGTTGGACACCAGTGATGCTATAGTCCTCTAAAAAAGCCCTAAGATCTGTCTGACTCCTCTACATACTGCACACAAATGCAAGAAGATGGATTATTCTGTTACCTCATCCAAAAGCATCATCATCAAAGGGTGGTAGGATCTCAGAACTAAATAGAAGAATCACTATATGCAAATTTCTGTTAGCACAATACCATACCAATTTGTTTTTCCTGACTTTTTAGTATTGTGATTTCATTCTTTGCTAGAGTCCAAGCATTGCTTTCACCAATATAAATCCTTCCTTTCCCTTGCAGGACTCTTTATTTCCTCTCTTGTCTTTTAAGGAAATGTTTATTTACTCCCTTGCATCTGCATCCCTTCTTCACAAATGTGTTGCCCTTACTCCTTAAAGAAGCAGTCACTCCTTTATCCAGTTCACTTCAGTAACCGTTTTCCCTCAATGTATCTAATCATCTCTGTTTAATATTGAATCTTGGTTACTGGCATGCTCCTCTGAGTCTCCCATTTGATTTGCACTCAAATCCAAATTTCACTGTAGGTGCTTTTAGCAGTCACAGCTTTATCACAGTAAAACTTATCTGATTTTTACACTGGTTCTTTCCGCTGTTGTTTCTCAGACTGTAAGCTTGTTACCTAAATCTGCTCTGCTGCCTCATTCAAGGGTAGCAATTACTGCTTCCTGCACTCCCTCACACACTTAACTGCTTCTGTGCAACTCCCAGCATGAGATCCCTAACAGCCGCTGTAAGGTGTGATCTGCAGCTTCGCTATCCTTACTAAACACACCAAGTATTTGGATCTCACCCTTAGAAGAGACCAGACACAGAGAGTGAAGGAGTGTACAAAGTTCACCACCATCCTATGTCCATACATCAAGATGTCAATGACATTGTCACCTATAAGAAATAAGTGAAACAAGACTGGGAGAGGAAATTCTGTATGGCTACAGAAGACATGTCTAACAGAACACCTAAAGAAATGAAACTGGAAACAATTTGAGGATCCCAGACAGAATATGGCTCTTTCACATAAAATTCAAATTGTCATGAGAAGTAAATCAATACGAAGTGTATCTGTTTATGACTATCAATGATCTCTAGTTTACTACCTTGTTTAGGTTGTCATTACATACATATGTAAGAGTTGCTTACCTGTGCAAATATGGAATCCCTCCATAAATAAATTGTTAAACCTCTAATAAGTTCTTGATTTAGGCAGAACATTGCAAGGATTCATTCTAGCCAATTTATACTTATTTATACACCTGCATCTCTGGTGTATCAGATTATTTATCAAACATTAATGAACTAACTTTTTGCTTCTTCACTGTAAAAACTCTCAGGCCTCAGCCTAGTGCCTTAACCACAAAGCCTTCCATAAATCAGGTTGGATTATGAAGAGTTCTCACAAACCTTTGATTACAATTGAAACTAAAAGGGTCATTTAAAAAGCTTAAAAAATATCATTTAATTTAGATGTTTCTTTGCTTTCTTGTTTCAGTTAAGGTCAAAACCAGAAGCACCAAATTCCTGAAGGAAACATTATGGTTTTATTCACCATTTGATTAAATAACTTCCTGACATGTTATATAGAGTGTTCAGTGTTTCCTATTAGAAACAAGTTAGTGACACATGCACATACTGTTACTGATTTTAAGGATTAGCGGTTACCATTAGATTTATCTATGACTTCCACTGTGCCATCCAAGGGTTATAGCTATGTCTTTCAGAGATTTCTAATGACTGTCTTTAAGACCTGTGCAGTAGGATGCATTAAATTTCTCCTTTACAGACAGAACAGTAAAATGTAAAACAGGCTCAAAAAACCTGACTTTGTTTTAAAAGTGTGAAATTTATATGAAAGTGTATTTCTTTTTCTTGATAACCATAAATGTATGTGTGTATGTATAACTCTATACACTTACTTTCATACCTAGATCATACTGCCACCACTCCAGACAATGGAGAAATTCAATTAGGCCACTCTCTAAGGACAATTCAAGGGACACTACTAGTGAACCTGCCCCCTGAAGAATACCATAGTCTATCAGTTCTTTATTATCTTTGGGGGAAGAGATTTATTCTTCCAGGAGATTTGGGAGGAAGACAAGTTAATGGTTTAGGCCACTCTATACAGAAATTTGGTCTGCTTTCATTTTTTATTTTACTTTGTCATTGGTATTTCTTTAATAAGTAGCAAGAGTTTGATCCTAACTATGTTAAGCAGTTGCTAAAATACAATGGCTTCTATGAAGATTATGCTTTCATTCATTCATGAAGATCAAGATTTGTTTGATTCTATATTCACAGTACTAAGACAAATGTAGAATATGTTGTGTCTGCTTCCTTCATAGAGTAAAATATCAGGTAACAGGATGTATCACTGTCAATAATCCTACTGTATCTCATATCAGTTGTTAAGTAGAGTAACCCCAGGAAGTAGCAATGCAATTGTTAAAGTAAATCAACATACTTCTAGTTTTATGGCCCAGAAATTTCCAGCCCTCTAAACTTTTTGCATGTTTTAGCATTTGTGAAAATGTTAGTGAAATTTTACGGGACAGTTTGTCATGAAAGAGAAGTGTCATAGATAGTACAGGTAAAATATCACCAATAATGACCTAAGAGCTCAGGTACAGCTTAGACCTTATTTTTGGGGGCTTTCCTGGTCTAGCAGCTAGTGACCTGTGTTTGCCATAGAAAGCAGAGGAAACGTTGCCACTGTGAATAATATCGCTGTGAATGAATGCCAGTAAAATCTTTATCATATCAGCTTGTATTTTCTTTTTCTTTGTTTGCAATACATTTACATATTTGGGTAGTGCACACAGTCATGCAATTTTTAAAACTTAGAAGAAATGTCTACAGTCTCAATAAAGGCAATAAGTGTGATATTAATTAAACTTCTTGTTGCTATGTGACAAAAATATGACCAATTATTTTTATCATGGTGCTAATACATGGTGTTGCAGCATTATGATACTTGCATATAGTTATCAGGTATTAATTGCCATCTGTGAAAAAGTAATTTTATTTTGTATAAAACAAAAAAAATGTGAGTGTATCATGTCACACTCTCTTTTCACTTCTGCAGTACATTCTTGCCACTAACTTCCAAGCAGAAGTAGAAGTTCAGTAGGAATTTTCGGTACCTCAAAAGAAATTATGACCTTGCGTTGTTCAGCCAAGTTATTATAATTCAGCTATCTTCATACATTCATGGACATAATAACTAAGAAAGTTTTAGAGATATCTGGACTTCACCTTGTGGTCTGTGTTTGCCCAAACCCCTACATTACATAGGGATACTACCCAAAGTTTTCAGTAACTCCAGTCAAAGCAGCTGTGTGTAAAATGTCAAATTGCTTTGTGCATGCACAGATTAACAGTACATGTATGATATGTCTGTGTGTGGACAGTAACACTTCCTTGTGCGTTTCTCATGTTGGACAAAGGCCCTGGATTTAGCTATAGAAGACAGGAAATACCATACCATTCAGGCATTTAACAATCGTAGAATTAGCCAGGAATGTTGGGGATCAAAAACATCAAATTTGACCTATAAGTAGAAAGTATCATACTCTGTGATGTAAAATGTCATGCTGAAATTCAGGCCCTTTCATTCAACTTAACCCATTTCCCTTTCTCAAATTTCTCCCCTCCATGCCCCCCACCCCCCCAATGCATTTTTCAAGTTCTGATGCAAGAACTTTACTGAGGGAAAAAAAGTGGCAAAGATGAAGTTGTGAAACAAATTAGCAGTTTTTATAGTTCGCTGACCTAAAAGCAATTTTTATTTTTGATCATACACTTGCACTTTGGTGAGGCTCATTGACATTGTGCCCTAAATATGGAAATTCAGGTTTTATGGGTTAAATTTCTGACTTTTTTTGCAAGCTTCCTGTGCAAATCATTGAATTTGAGTAATTTTCTGTCAAATCTTTAAGATATTTATTTGAATGTTGGGACATTAAGATTTGCACACTTTTTGCACAAGCAAATAATAATATTGCAGATATGAATATAGGAGCCTAACATAAAACTAACATTTTATGGTTCTTGCTATTTGCTATTAGCTGTGACAGATATTTTTCAGTAAAGGAATATGTTGATTCAAAATTACCATCTTTCTCTAAATAATCTTTCCATCATCCCTCACTTCCCTGTTACTCTAAAACATAATTTAAGTCTGGGGAATGAACCAACCAAGAATCGTTTGCACCAAAGCCCTTCCAAGGAACACTGGAGGAGACTAAAGAAATTTTGAAAAGATTGTATTCCAGGATGCTTGATCCCCCAATTCAAGCAAACAAACATATGGGCCATTTCCAAACAAAACAGTAGCCTGATTTTTTCAACTCCATTTAGGACTGCACAGTGGACCCATTTGTATGGAGGAATGCAGCCTGATTCAAGATGACCCAATAAACTGCCCATGAAACTGCTGCATGCCGAGGTCCACTTTTGCTGGACATGAGCCAGCTTAGGCTCACAGTAGTGCAGCTACGTGAGGTACATCACAGCCAATAAGCCCTCCTCGGAGTAGTGTTTTGTCCCTTCACTTAAGGACCATCTCAAGAAAAAAAGATCTTTATCAATCCTTCCTATAACCATATGTGTTCAAATCCATTTTTGGAGTGAATATTTTTACTTTTAAAATTTCATTTTACAATAGTGTTATTACTGATGCAATTTCTATGTCGGCAAGAAGAGAAAACATTCCTTCTCTAGGAATTATTGCTCAGCTGATGTAAATGGTATTATTTCACTAATTCAAAGAAACTGGATCAAAGCAGAGCTGGTTTGGTCAGTCATTTCTGTCCATTTCTTTTCTAATTTATTTGCATGCTTCTAATTGCAACTAATCAAAGTGTCTTTATTATTTTTCCAGGTAGTTCACTGTAAATGTCACTGGTCCCAAAGCCTTCCTTTTAACTACAACTTGGCTGTATTCCTCTTCATTTTTAACTTATGCCTTTCAGTCTGATCATAATAATTCTTAAACTTAAATTTTTCATTTTTATACCATAATGTTTTGCATAACTTTTTGGTTCAGTCTGATCTAGAGACAACAAACATAGTTTCAAGCCATTGAAAAATATCTTTGTTGGCATCCCTGGCACAGAATTATTGAAAAAAAAATTAGGTTTCTGGTATAAACTTGTGAGAATTATTTTCATTTTTTCTTGTGTCTCTGCAAGACTTTGTACAAACCAAACTATATAGTTTGTACCATTATTTGGAGTGAACAATAGCTAACATTATGCATTTTTATCTCATTTGCACGGAGAAATATCTTTAATCCCTCAGAAAAAAATTGTCGATCATTAAACATAAAACTGACTTTTCAGAAAAGCCATGTACTTTCAAAGTCAAGCTGCTAAAACATTTTATCAGACAATATGACTCCTGTCCAACTTGTCTGAGTAATAATTATGCTAAGTATGTTGCTGCTCCTCCTCCACAAGGCTTCAAAGCCTCCTTCCATGAACCCCATGGGGGCAATCTGGACCTTTTTCCAGTGGGTACCAAAGAACAAGGCCTTGTTGCCTAATTCTTTGTTGGGCATCACTAGAATATTTTAATTCCTCAATTCTTTAGATATAAATTTATTACAAAGGGAACAGAACAAGTCAAGGGACACCACACTATCTAAAAATCCAGTTAATTTTAATGTGGTCTGGCCTTTCCTCCAATATGTCCCAATCCTCCTAGAGCTCAGTGATGGGTACAACCCTCTTCCCTAAACACCATAAACTTTCCATCCCCACTGTCTCTCTCAGACTAAAGCAGCTTGCAGTACAATTAGAAAGATGAAGACCATTATATAAGATAGCAAAGCTGGACAAATTTATCAAATTTACACTATTTCTACCTAGTTTCAGTACAACAGTCCTGCATCTGTTCATTGGTTGTGTGACGAAAAAAATTACAATGCTATCATGAATGCTTTTCTCTAAAGAGATCCATAATGCTCAGACCGCACTTTTGTTTGGAGTAGTTTCCAGCAAATCAATTCCATCTTCATCGTTAGTGATTTTCTTGTTGCATCTTCAGATCCAATTAGACCAATCATGCCTTTTCAATTAACTACAATTACCTTAATTAGATGAGAATAACAAGAAAAAAAGGAAAACTACTTCCAAAGTTAATCAAGTTAGTGTATCCTTATTTACAGACTGTAATCAAGCCTCTGCATGTTTCAGTCCAGTTTCCAACTTCAGCACAAACCGACCTCAAACAGCTTTAAAAGAACAGCAGCAATATACAGTCAGCTCAATTCTGAGAGGGAAATTGTGGCTTTTATTAAACTTAGAGATGAGACAGTGTAGCCCAGCAGGCAGATGTAAACCAAGTAACTTTCCCAACCCTGTCAATGGCAAGAACCCAACCCCAGAGCTACAGTCTAGTCTCTGGGACCTGCTGGTTCTCCCTTTGGCAAACATGAATGGTATATCCAGAAGGATGTCTCGTACCATTTTGGGCTCGGGTTAAAATATTTAAAACATTTGCAACTATGAGAATAAAACTTACTTCAAACAAAAGCCAAGAAGTCAGTCACACTCAAACCCTCCCAGATCTTGTCTGTTTACTCCAGGATTATAGCTTGCATCACACAACTCTTCTGTCAAACCCACACTGTGAACCTGTCGCTTCCTTCCCATTTTTTATTTTCTGTCTACAACATACACGACTCTCTCATTCATGTCCCAGTATTCTTGTTATTTTTGTTTTCTAAACACCTAAAGCACTGGTTTCTCTTGATAGCAGCTTCCTATGGAATATATAATCTGTCTTCTAGCCTTTTGCCCAGATCAGATTCCCTGGAGCAAAAATTTCCTACTAAGCCTCTTCTAGGAGTGCTGTTGATGGCTCCTGTGTTTTGTCACCACAAGCAATTTTAACACAGAGAAAATTTGCCATGCTAGAAAACAGATTTTTTTTGTGGAGACCAATTCAAAACCTGCTGACCATGGTCCAAAATTAACCCATTAACCAAAACTGTATTTTTCTTCCCATGTGTCATGGTTTGACCCAGACAGCTAGCTGCAAATACCATGCAGCTGCTTGATCACCCTCCCCCATTCCAGGGCTGGGTGAGACAACTAAAGGCGTAAAGGGAAAAGAGACTCATGGGTTGAGATAAGAACAATTTAATAACTAAGCTACAATAAAATTGAAAATAATAATGGTATTAATAATAGTAATAATAATATTCAAATATACAAATGAGTGATACACAGTGGAACTGCTCACCATCTGATGATGGAAGCCCAACCTGTTCCTGGCTAATGATCCCAGTAAAAGGAGTATCCCAAAACAGCAATCCCAGAAAAGAGATAAGGGCCTGAGAATCCAAGAGATCGAGAGCTGACCAAAAGAATGAGAGAGAGAGAACTTCCAGACAGATCCTCATCTATACACTGGGCATGATGTGCATGGTATGGAATATACCATTGGCCAGTTTGGGTCTCAGTCCTAAACCTAAGGTCAAATCCTAGGCTAGTAACTGGGGCTGTGCTTCCTCCCATGCACCTGCAGATGCTGGCACAGCAGAGAATCTGAAAAGGCCTTGATTGTCCTGGCAGTAATTATAAACATCAGCACAACCATAAGTGTTCAGTACAAATCCAAAGCATAGACTCATACTAGCTACAATGAAGGAAGTTAACTCTGTCCCAGCTGGACACCATGGTAAGGTTTCCTTCTTCACATCAGATTAAAATAAGAACAAGGCAATTTGAAGGGAAAAAAATAATAATAATAATCAAACTGGTTTTCCCTGAGAAAAAAAAAATAGCCATGATAACCAACGTTAATTACCGCAATTTGAGGGGAAAAAAAAAAAAATAATAATAATCAAACTGGTTTTCCCTGAGAAAAAAAAAAATAGCCATGATAACCAACGTTAATTACCAATTATAATTACAAAATATACTGTGATCATATAGACAGTACATAAATTCATACAAGATATAAAAAAGCAGGCTTTCCAGCCTCTCTCTTAGTAGCTCTGTGTAGAAACTCTGAGACGGCAAGATAAAATTCTGTATGTGAACTTTTACCACTAAGAAGACACTTCTCTGCAGTTTGAGATAGCAGTAAGACGGATGTAAATTTGTAAATTTATATGAAAATTGAAATGTTCTTTGGTGCTGATGAAAATGATTCAGAAGAAAGAAACTGTAATAAAGGTATCAGAGACATGCAAGTACACCTAAGATAAAGGAAAGTATTTGCTGTTCTTTAAAATATAGGCATATACATGTGCATAAGATATGAGATTTCCATATGTTTCTATAAATTGTTATTGTATTATTTTAATCTTTATTTAAAATATCGAATTTGACTCTCTTTTGCCTTTATAGGTTTCACATTAATATAAACTCACTGAGACAAAGGAAAATAATGGGCATTCAGTGATTTTGGAAAACCTAATAGCTCTTTATACAATATTTAATAAATTTAGATGACTAGGTGAAGAATTGTACATAATTTTTACATTAAAACATATTTTTAGGAGTAATTGCCATAGAATTTAAATAATGTCATTTATACTCAGTCTTAAAGCAAGTTTTTTCAGTTTCTGCACCTAACACTATATATGTAGTTTGTTACTTATATGTCCATTTACATTTCTATGGTATATTTTTAATGTAACAGGAGTTAATAAAGCCTAAGTCTTCATAACTGTCTTGGAGCTCTTGTGTTTCTTGTGAATAAACTCTCCATTCACTGAGTTGACGCATTTTGATATGGAGTTCTGAAATGCACAAACTAAATTCCTTTTCAGTGGATATTAAACTAGAAGCTCTTCTCCTGAAATCCATTAAATACTTTCATCTCCCAATGAAAACATAAGTATCCAAAATAACAAATGATTGCCTTCAGATAGCCTTTACTGGGAGGCAAGGTGTGCCGGTTTTGGCTAGGATGGGGTTAATTTTTTTTTATAGTAACTAGTATGGAGCTACGTTCTGGATTTGTGCTGAAAACAGTGTTGATAATCCAGGGATGTTTTCATTATTGCTGAGCAGGGTTCACACAGAGCCCAGGCCTTTTCTGCTTCTCACACCACCCCACCAGCAAGTAGGCTGGGGGTACACAAGAAGCTGGGAGGGTACACAGCTGGGACAGCTGACCCCAACTGACCAAAGGGGTGTTCCATACCATGTGATGCTATGTTCAGCAGTACAAATCTGGAGGAAGAAGAAGGAAGGGGGCGTAGAGGGGACATTTGAAGCAATGGTGTTTTCCCTTCCCAAGAAACCATTACGTATCATGGAGCCCTGTTTTCCTGTAGATGGCTGAACAACTTTCTGCCAATGGGAAGCAGTGAATGAATTGCTTATTTTCCTTGCATGCTTGCACAGCTTTTGCTTTACCTATTTAATAGGCTCCAGCCTATTATCTAGGTTGGAGCACAACACCCAAATCATATATTTACAGATTTAAGAGGTGAGTCTCAACACCAACATATTCAATATATGGATCCAGTCAACTGCAGTGGATCACTAGCTAACAGAGACATAGCCCAAGTTTTGAAGTATTTCAACTAATGAATTGGATGTGGGATTGTCTCTTTCCTACAATAAGCTGAATAAAGAATGGTCCAAACTAATACACTAAGCCTATAATGCATATTGCTGTGACAACGAGGCACACTGACATCTGTGTGTATCCATATTCTTTTAGTCTATTCATTTATCATGTGTGGCCTTTGTCTCCTTTCTTTCCTTGAGAGCGTAAGCAATTTCCTTTGCCAGCACTGAAGCTGTCTGAAGTCAAACTGACAAGCAATGTTTGCCCACATCTTTTCACCCAGGATCATGTCCTTACATCATGTTCTATTAGCCAGAATTGGGCAGATTTTATAGCACAGCTGGTAGGATAATAAAGCTGCAGAATTTTCACAAGATTAATTTGTTACAGTTGAGATTAAAATAATTGGCTTCATACAACTACCAGCCCAACTAGTACACTGCAAGCATGTAATTTTCTTCCATCAAACATAATGCTTGGCAAAAAACTGGATGCAATATTGAAAATGTATGGATGTCTTTGTGAACACTAATAGGTGGGGAGAAAGCCTATGAAAAATGTATTCTGTATTCCTGAAAAACTTCCTTCATTCATGTGTGTAGAGAAGTTTTGCCTGCCTTTCATTTCAAACATTTAGTGCTCACTACCAATTTATGGCAATTCATAGCCTAATACCAAGTACTAATTTTTTTTGATAATGCAAATACAGTTATGCTCAGGAATTTCTTCCGTA
Organism: Pterocles gutturalis; assembly: GCF_000699245.1. Classification (NCBI taxonomy): domain Eukaryota; kingdom Metazoa; phylum Chordata; class Aves; order Pterocliformes; family Pteroclidae; genus Pterocles; species Pterocles gutturalis. The sequence goes on from NW_010114148.1 coordinate 14,557, forward strand.
GTAGCGTATGTTTTACTTGTAGGCAGTGTTTGTAGAATGGGAAGAAGAGGATAAAAAATAATTCCCTAGCCTGATCTGAAGAAATTTGAAGGAATTTCAAGAAGCCTGTTGTTTGTAACTTTCTTAGATCTAGTTTATTGAAATTATTTTTATGCACCTGCAATTAACTGAAGAAAGAAATTTCATTAATTTTCAGACAATTTTTGCTTTTCTGTGTAGCTAGGACTCCTTACAAGAATAGCTAGGAACTGATCTAGCAAATCAGTACTTCCACAATGCAAATATAGGCAAAAAGAAGATCTAGGGGACCAAAAAAAAAATTTAGATACCTGTATTCTAGGGAAGAGGAGGGTTTCTAGATACTTTCTGACCTACAAGAGTGGATGTTAAATCCAACCTATTATGCAAATGTTATTTATTAGTTTTTCCTCAGCTCAGATTATCAAGTTAAACATGACAATGAAGAGTTAATAGCACTGGCTAAATTCACTGAAAAATTTATGCCCAAACCTCTACCATCAACATTCAATACTGAATTGCTCTTCATTTCTATTTAAGTTCTTGGGTTCATCTGACCAAAGATGAGTAAACTGCCAAATTTTTTGTTGCTACTGGATGGAAGGCAGATGTTCATGGGAAACTAAGTTGAGACTTCCAGATTTATTTAAATGGAGACTAAATTTCATTTTCAGTGTTTCCCCAAAGTAATGGTGCACTGTAAGAGTTCAATCTTTAATGTTCCCTGTTCTGTTTTATAAAATATAGCTCTTGATGGTAAGACTTTAGTATAGAAGTGTAAAATATACTTTAGTTATGACTCAAACCATCAAAAACTGATTAAAGAAATTTGGACAAAGACACATATCAAGTTTTATCCAGCCACATAGATTATCACAGAGCTGTAGAAGCGAACTTGCTTTTCCAAGTTTCTTTACAGCCTCTGAGAAAAGGGAATGTACCGCAGTTGTTCATGTGTTGGTTGGTTAGTTGGTTGATTGGTTGGTTGGGTGGTTTTCTTCAAATTCACTCCTTCTACAGATCTATTTTGTGATACTAAATGCTTTGTGCTGCTTTAGTGGAAGCTATTTTAAAACTACTGAAGGAGCTCAGAATCAAACTTTCTCTTCTGTTACCCAATAAGCAACAGTATACAATCCCTTGACCTATGAACACTACTTCCATAACATCCATCAAAATTCTCAGACTAGCAGGTACCATAACACAAATGCTCACCTCCCCAAGTTCCCAGTCAGCCCAAGATGATTTCAAAAGTAGAGGTCAAAAAACCTTAATAATTTTCTTTTTTTTTATCAGAGGAACCCACATGGTGAGGCAAGCATTTAAGCAAAACAAACAAGGAAAAATATTCAAAGACACCTAAGGCCATGAAAAAGACTTATCTACACTCTGTGTAGTACAGGTTCATGTACTTAAACTATTATTATTATATTAGCTATTATATAGTTGTATTAGTTATTATATAGTTATTATATTATGTGTAGTTTTACATTTCCACATCCATTCAAGCTGACAGTAACAGAGAACTCAAAAAATAGGTAGGTTCTATGATTTCAGATTAGAAGATGCATACATACGTAAGTGCAAACACACATTTCTCAAAGCTAATTAGCAGTGTGATTTCTCATCAGCATTACAGAAATTACAGGAGTACGTCCCTAATGTGTGTGCTTTAAGAGGCAACAAAGCCTCTCAGGTGCATAGGAGAGTCTAGACAGAAAGAACTGGTAACTCAGAGACTTGGCAGAATTCGCTCCTTGAATCTGTAAAGCAATGAGTTATTGATCACTCAAAATTAATACCCTCCTTTCCACTCCTCCTTAGTTACATCTAAAACAAAGAAGTCCAGTAAGCAACTCAGTGAAACAAAAGGGCCAATGAAATCACTAATTCGAGTTTTTGGCTTAGTCAGATATAATCTCTAAAAAATGTCCCTGCTTCTAAGTAGGTTTAGTAATTTTAATGCCTACATTTTTCTTTCCCTTTTCTTTCTCAGTGTAGATGAAGTGCATGGCCGGTTTTCCTCCAAGGACATGCATATCATAGTTTCCATGGCACTGTTTGTTTAAAGTACAAAATGCATTTGGCCACACTTCAAACAGCATGTCATTTATTTCATCTTTCAGCCATTCTGAAAAATGAAGTGCATGGGGTCTGGTAATGATGAGGATGTTTTTGTATATCACTCATTCAGGTGAAAACTGAAAAGGTGAAATCAAGTGTATAGCGATTAGGAAATGCTGCATTGGGTAGATGTAATCATGCTGACAAAATGTCACACCTCAGACCCAGTTTTGGGTCATTTAGAGATCAAAGAATGGCCCAGTACAAGATATGACAGATAACAAACTAATGCACTTTGACTGGTTTTGACTGGTTTGCAATAGCTAAAAATTAGAAATCAATTTTTCATTGCATTGTTTTTTCTTTCGATTCCATTTTTTTTTTCTCAGCGTCTGCCGTTTAATGCAGGCTGTGTGCCAAAATTGTCTTAGAAAGTCTGCTATGCCAGATGTCACCCTTTTGCTCTTTTGCTCTGTCTGCAGATTTTCTTTTAACAGGATTTGATACTAAGTTAGTGAGCATACATTTTCCAGTAAAAGAGGCATTATGAATAACACCTTTTGTGTTTCTGAATAACACCCAGAAAGTACAGAACACATTATACATCAGATACACTAGCTATATCTTTTAAAAAGGTTATTGTTAACTTTTATCTTTGTAGACTGTATGTTAATGGTGTAGTTCTTTTAAATATATTTAACAGCTATAATAGAAACTAATAAGAAGGGTTAATAAAATCCCACAGAGATGGATTTTACAACATTAATTTGACCTTTGCAGGTAAAGACAAGCTATTTCATTTTACATACTTGTACATTTTTGAGCTTCTTGGATGCAGGAGGTCTATTCTATCATTTCCAAAGGAGAAAACTGTTCCTGCTTGACTTCCTTAGGTAGGAATAGGACTGATTTTCTCATGTTTTGTTCCTTAAACTGTGAATTTCTAGAAAGTAGAAGTGCCCATGGCTTCTCAAGTTATAGGCATGAATAAAAACATTTTATTTTCATTAAAATAAAATGAGACACATAAGGGTGCCCTTATCACAGTCTGTGCCTTCCTCACAGGGGGCAGTGGAGGGGGAGGTGCTGATCTCCTCTCTCTGGTGACCAGGCACAACGAAATGGAATGAAGCTGCGTTAGGGGAAGCTCAGATTGGACACTAGGAGAAGGTTCTTCACTGAGAGGGTGATTGGTCTTTGGGATAGGCTCCCCAGGGAACTGGTCATGGCACCAAACCTGTCAGAGTTTATGGAGCATCTGGATGATGCTCTTAGTCACATAGTTTAGTTTCAGGTAGTCCTGTGAGGAGCTGGGAGTTGGACTCAACTCCTATGGGTCCCTTCCAGCCTGAGATATTAAATGATTTTATGAAAATATTGAAATACCCAGGTAAATTTAAGCCACTGAACTGTAACTATGGTATTGTTCATACCAAGTCATGGAACCAGTGGCCTGAGCTAGCTGTCCAGACTCCTTTACATTCAGTAGGGAGAAATAGGCAGTTAAAGGGCATGATTTGTCTTAACTTAAAATCTCATTACAAAACAGAGCAGAAAAATTATTTCTACACCTGTTTATGTCTGTTGACCAAAATTAAACCTCCACTACCTCCACTACTAGGCAGTTCAGATGTAACCATCTACACAGTAAGGGCCAAAGCTACATGTGAAGGCATTCATTCCTGCCCTGGGAATCCCATGAGCAGAGGAGCACAAGTCAGCACCACCAGTGACACATTCACCAATTTCAGTATTGAGGTGCTTGGGAAACTTGAGTGCCACACTTACACATACCTGGGGAATTAAGGACACTACAGTGTTAAGAATGGTTTTGCACTCATAAATTTCTGGGTAAGTGCTGAAAAAAACAAATCACCATCTCTTCCTCTTTGTGGAAACTATATTTATTACCTTCCATTGACATAAAAATATGACTTTCACTGACCAATTTCGGATAGAAACATCAATACTGCAGGTGTCTACAGATGAAATGAATCCAACTCTTGATGTTCGAGTTAAACACAATGAATTACCTCAGGAAATCTTTCTGTATTGACAATAGCAATTATTCTATTGAATAATAAAATGTGTGCTGTTCAACCACTGTTAATGAAATAAGAACCAGGACAGAATGATGTCCAACATAAGGCCATCCAGAATGTACCTGTAAGGGTCCCATACATGTATATGCAACTCTCATCTCGTTATTCCTGTTACTTGTTTTATATATATATAACATTTTGGTGTATTTAAGAGAGCAGTGACATATAAAATAGATATGAAAAAAATTGCACAATGTTTGAAGACTGAGCTTACTTCAGGGAAATAAAGCCAAATTTAAATTCTAAATAGACAGAATGCTAATATTTTTATGTAAAGCAAAAGAACGTGTTATTAATGAAATTATCTGTAAGAGTCTCTTTTCTGCAACCACCTATGATAAAAATTACCTTTAAGTAAATGTGTAGAATAGCTGACTAGTGTAAGTTTGTATTCATCTATATATCAGCACTTTTTCATAGCAACATGTACACTTCCTCATCTTGAAATTGTTCAAAAATCTTTGTCACAAGGTTTTGAAGGTTTTCAGTGAACTCTGCTTTGAAAACAGATGTGATCCTTTGAATTCATGTTTTGAATCATGAAAAGCAGTTTAATAGAGCAACAAGTAGTTTAAAATGTTTTTTGAAAGGTCAGATCACTTCTGTGTCTGCATAGTCTTTCCTTTTGTAAAGGATACTCTAAAAAATGAAAGACATCAGAACACTATTTACCTTGCTAAGAATAAATGTCAAAGTCATATCTAAAGGAAGAACACTAAACTTTTTACTGAAGGCCAGCTGCCAAAATGTAAATTAACACCTACAAAGAAATATTGGACAATTCCCTTTAATAGTAACAAGACAAATATGAACCTAAAGGTTGATGTGACATGGAATGTTCATTAATATAAGCTAATATACATTACATGGTAGGGCACAGAATTTTGATTTTGATCTTCATGAATGTGAAAATTGTCCCTTTTTGACTTTTAGTGTCATTCCTTTCTTTTAATAGTTTGCTAGGCTTTAACACCAGTGCTTTGTTTTCTGTAAACCTGTCATATTCTAGACATATAATACTGGACAGCTGCCAGAATGCAAATTAACATGTACGAATAAATATTGGACAATTTCTCCTTCCTTTGTAATTTTGCATTACCACTATTGAACAACGTTGAATTTTTGTCTGTCCATTAAATTTCAGTTCGCTATTCTAAAATAAGATTGTTTTCAACATAGTTCTTCCCACACCATATTCTCCTTCAGGATTTTTTTCTGCATCAGCTGTAAGTGAAAACATATTCTTATATCAGTTTAAGTATTAAGACTAACGTATAAAAAATTTGTTCTCTTACAATCTCAGTAACAGATTAATAAACACTACCCTTTAATTACAAATAAAAATAATTTAATCTGAACCAAATAATCTTTGTTGGAACATGTAGTCTTTTCCAAAGCTCAGACTTTCTCCAGTAGGACAATTTAAAAAACTTTCTCTGGTTTACAACCACAGTAGTTTAATTTGTGGTTTCTTGTATGCAGTAACAGCTACTGAAGGAGGCTATCTTTAAAATGCTATTAAATTTCATGGTTCCAGTGTACGCTTGTGTCATATTCTACTGTAGAATGGAAGATGGTCCACTTTGATAACCAAATCTCTTAGTTCAGCATATTATTGCATTACCAGAAAACTAGCAAAAAGAGAAAAGGATGAAACATTTGACTGCAGTTTAGAGAGACATACTCGTGTGAAGTCATGCAGCTAATCATTCCACATGTTACTGGGATGTGTCTGGAATCAAATTCGGTTTTCATTTCATGGGATAATTTAATTGCTTTGACATTTTTTTCTTTTCAGTCACTAAAATTTCACTGTAAGCATCGAATTACCTTAATTTGTATTTTTGTCCAATGACAAGTAAATCTAGCATAGTGTTTTTATTTTTTTTCCTTTGTTGTTGTTTTAAAGCACTTGTGATATGAAATTCCTGGTAATAGGGAAGATCACGCTAAACTTCCAAATACAGAGTAGCACCTTCCTGAGGCTCACTTTATCTCTTTTTAAAATTACTATTAGACTCAGTCAATAATCTGGAATTTGGCAGTCGGTCAGAAGTTCTTTCTATCCAGTTTGTATAAAAGAAAAAATGTGTGAGTATTTCCGTGTTTTTTGGGGGGTGGGGAGTGGTGGTGGACTGATGCTATATTTTTAAAATTCATTATTTTAATTACTAAAAACTTCAATTTTGAATTTTTCTCTTAGACTCCTGAAGTCTAGATGCATTTCAAGGAAACAAGTGTCAGAATTTGTCTCACCAAAGACTTTGTTTCAGGAACATGCTCTTATTGTACCTACCAAAATAAAGGTGTATTTTCACACCATTCTATATTTCTCATTATGCTATCACTTTTGTTTATAATATTAATAATTCTTAACTGAAAAAAATATTGCTATTTTGGCAGACCATAGACTGAAGTTGTATTAAGATTTTGCCTCCCTTATAGAATCACAGAATCATAGTATCATTAAGGTGGGAAAAGACCTCAAGGA
>NW_010114149.1:0-337 GCF_000699245.1 Pterocles gutturalis
GGCACCGTGGTTCACCCGGCCCCAGTTCTCCTTTCCAGAGCTGTAAAGCCACCAAGAATTCAGCAAAAAAAGCCCAACAAGGCAGATTTTGGCCAGAAGCAGGGCTGGTATTTTACTAGCCCCAGGAAGGCAGCGAGAAGCGCCCCGTCCCTTCTGGAGTCACGGGCTAACACGCACTGAACACCCGCCCCTCTCCGGGCAGCGGGGGAATGGGGAAGTCGGAGCTGCTCCTCCTGTTGTTCATCTGTGATTCTCTGACATTATCACAAAAGATTTAATCAATAGTGTTACCAAAAACTGCATTATAAAAAAAAAAAATTAAAACCTGGCTCAGCTG
>NW_010114150.1:0-988 GCF_000699245.1 Pterocles gutturalis
ATGCTGCTCACATCCTGCTGCACACGCCGGCCCAGCGGAGCTGCCATCCCCAGGGCTGGGGCAGGGGTGCAGCGAGGGTGTGGGGTGCTGAGCACCTGCAGTGTGGCCCGTGCTGCAGCGTGTGCACGCGCGTGCAAGTGCTGGTGCGTGAGGAGGGATGCAAATGCTGGGGCAGTGTGTGTGCATCGTGAGTGTGTAGGTATGGGATGTGCATGTGTGCAAATGCTTGTGCGTGGGGTGTGAGTGCAGGTCTGTGCAAATGCGTGTGCAAGCATGTCTGTGCACACGTGCAAGTGCTTGTGCATGGGCTATGCAAGCACATATGAGGCTATGCAAACTTGTGCAGCGTGCAAGCATGTGAGTGCTTGTGCATGCACAGGTGTGTGGGTGGACGTGCTTGTGCACAGGCAGCGCACGCACGTGTGCAAGTGCTGACAGGCATGTGCACATGGCCACACACGTGTGTGAGCCCAGCTGCTCACAGATGTGTCAGGGTGCTCATGCACATGTGTAGCACTCGTGTGGCTCTGCAAGCACTCATGCACGCAGGTGTGTGTGTACCCACACGGGTGTGTGCATGCCAGTGCCTGCAGGCTGTGTCAGTGTTTGCACACACATCCTTCGCACGCACGTGCACAGCTGCTCATGGGTCATATTTGCACGCGTGTGCATGTGTGTGCGCTGCTGGACAGGGACAGTGCACAGAGCAGGGAGCACTGGGGCGTTTGTGCGCCGGCACATGCACATGTACCGTGAGAACCCCTGCACGTTGCGGGGGTGGCACCGACACAGCATGTCCCCCTCTCAGTGCCGCCGCCAGCAGCTGCTGATTGATTTCTGGAACTCATTTCTAACGCAATGAGAAAAACCCTCCCAGTGGGCGCGGGAGCCCCGGCAGCGGGGGGACACGGGGGGACGAGCTGTGGTGCAGGCGCTTGCAAAGCCCGCCTGGATGCGTTCCTGTGGGATCTGATCTGGGTGTTCCTGC
>NW_010114150.1:1047-1259 GCF_000699245.1 Pterocles gutturalis
GGATTCTGTGACCGCTGCGGTGGGGGTTACCTGGGGGGGGGGACTTTAGGGTGCAGCCCAGGGCTGGGGGGTGCAGGCAGCGTCAGGTCTCGCTGCGGTGGCTATTTTTGAACAGGGTGAGTTAATTAGCATCATGAATTGTTCAGTCCCCTGCCCCAGCAGCCCATGTGCTCGCTGGTGGGGCTGAGGACTGGGGGAAACTGAGGCACAGG
>NW_010114151.1:0-2347 GCF_000699245.1 Pterocles gutturalis
ACCCCCGGTCTTTTTCAGTACTAGAGCAGCCCCCAGGTCCTTCCTCCTCCCTCCTGCACAAGGAGCCCTGAGAAAATATATGCCGTTTATAAGCAGCAAAATAGGATTGATTTACTGCAGCGACATCTCAAAGCATGAAGTGGCACTTTTACACTCGCGTCGCCCGTTAGACATCTGAAGGCATCAGCGCAGCCCATTTCGTTCTTAAAGACGCACAAAACGCTCAGAGGAAGCCGTTTGACATCCCCGTTCTGGGAGCTATGATAGCGGGCGGAGAATAATACAAATGCATCAGGAGTCTTACGTCGCCTCGTTTTCCCTTTGAGTTGTGTCAATAAGCTGTTGAAGAGCTGGTAAGCGTCGCTCTGTAATTTTTCTATATGTCACAGCTGCTGAAGAAGATGCCCATGGACAGTGCGCTTAAATCGAAGTGGCAGTCGCATCCACCCTGCACACAGAGCATCTTACGGGAGATGCCAGAGCATCTTATAGGAGACGCTGGAGCATCTCATGGGAGACGCCGGAGCATCTTATGGGAGATGCCAGAGCATCTTATGGGATGCGCAGGGGCTCTTTCACACCCTCTGGCGCCGGGGCTTTGCTCTCCAGCCCCAGCAGCGCTCCTTGCTGGAAATGCTTCAACTTTTGATGGTATTAATCTGTCACCAGGTGCCAGAAGGGAAAAAAAACTGAACGGAAATAGCTGCGCACCGAGCAGTGCTGGCTGATTTATTAACGAGGGCACTTCGCAGGCTCGTGGTGCTGATAAATGGCCACAATTGGAGCCCTCCCCTCCCCCCAATCAATACCTTTTAATCAAATCTGATCACACCAAATTCAATTAAGGAAAACGTCCCAAATGACCCCAAAGTCCCAGGGGTACCAGTTTGGGCACAAGCCCGTGCAGGGAGCTGTGGGAATTAATCACCTCGGTGCTGCCGCGAGAGCATCCCGGGGGCAGGCAGGGGGAGGAAGGGCAGGGTGGGCTTTACCCCCATCGCCGGAGCCGGCCGCTCCACGCAGTTCTCACACCTCCTTGCCTGGACTCCAGCGGCTTTCCCGAATGTACTCCTTGGCTCGCAAGATGCCGGGGAGCCCCTGCAACCACCAGCTTTCCCCTGGCCAAGAGCTGCTCAGGAAAAGCATTTCCACCACCCAGGATGTAGTGAAGCAAGACACAGGGAATGAAAGGACCAGCCGTGTGTGTATGGAGCGCACAGAGCTAATGGGCTGTTGCGTTGCTGTTTTGGGGTGTCCGGCTCAGCACAAGCAGCCCCAAGGAGCCGCATCCTGCTGCGGCACGGGAGCTGGGGCAAGGGAGGGATGTCCGAGCACTGCCCAGGGCTTTCCCCACTCCCCTGCAGCCCGGGGCGGTGGCACGACTTACGGGAACTATCTCAGAACATTTTTTATCATTGCTTCTGTACTGCTCTCGCACTTCGGTCGAGTTCGTGCCGTCTCCTCATTGCTCCTTGGGGTTTGCTCTGGTTAGCTGCTCCCGCTCCGTTTTACAGCGATTTCTGCGTATGAATTATTCTCTGACATAATTTTGCAGCGCTGGTTATATTTAGAGAGCTCGTTCATTGGGCGAGGCTTTCTCATTTTCCGTTTCGTTGGGTGAGCTCCGCGGCTTTCCGTGTTCGTGTTTCAGGCTCCGGTTGGTGCGCGCTCACTAATTACATTGTGGATGCCAGATGAGGCCGAGCCCGTGCTTCCTCCGGTTTTTACAGTGATATTTGTTTGTGATAACGCAGGAGGCAGCCATGGAGAGACACGTCCCCCCCCGCGTGCGTATTACAACTGTATCAGCTTGCGCTAGATCAGCTATGAAAGAGATTTTCACCGTGAAAAGAGAAAAGCCGCTGCAGTGGGACCCGGATTACTTTATTATTTCTTCTGTCTATTAACACCCCGGCTCTGCTGCTGTGTCTGCATTGCACATCCTTGGCTCTCTCCGGGGCCGTCTGGACGGTTTTGTGGGATGGCTGGAGCCTCCCGGTCCCTGGGGGGGTTCCTGGGAGCTGTGGTGGTTTGTAAAAACCTCCCCTGGCCGGCCCCCCCCCCCATCACCTCTCACCCCCAGGGCTCTCATCTCCCCAGCCACCTCTTTCACCTCATTACCTTCATGTATTTTTAATGCTGCTCTCGTTTTCCCTCCTCATCCTTCTGCCTTCCGTAGAACACTTGACTTTTCACAGCATTTGGCATTTTGTGGGTACCCCTCTTGCTTTCCCCCGACATCCCCTGTCGGCTCTCAGAGCATCCCCCCAGCCCCACTCCTGCCTCCCCCGCCGCTCGCCCAGCCCCGGGCACTGCTGCCGGGACAGCAGGGTGACCTTGCTCCTGT
>NW_010114151.1:2441-9813 GCF_000699245.1 Pterocles gutturalis
AGTTGTGCCAGCCGCGGCAGCTGGAGCCTGGCAGAATTAAAGTCTTAATTGCCTGTGATAATTAAAAATCTGAGGAAGTTTCCCCAAAGCCCGAAGCTGTGTCCCGGTGCGATCCGAGCGTGCGCAGCGATGGGCGGTGGAAGGATGGCTCGCTCGTGCCTCCGCACCAGCACAGCCCCGCTCCCAGCCATCGAGCACGTCTCATCGCATCTCCCTCCTAACCTTTGCGCAAAGGTTGTGGGAAATGCCAGGGCTGTATTTCACAAGAAATATGAGTTGGAGTGGCCCTGGGCTTGTAAAGCCTCCGGCAGCGGTGTCGGCAGGCGGGGAGGCTCTGCCCGGAGCGGGAACCACCCAGCCCTGGGGTCCCGGCAGCCTCGGGGACGGGTCCCTGTGCGGGGCTGACCCTCTGCGGCTCGCTGCGATGGGTTTGGAGAGCCAGGCTCGCCTCTGCTGCCTTATCTGCCCAGTAATTGCACAGAATAAGCCCTCTTATCTTTCTGGTCCGGCTTTTCCCTTATCTCACAGCCCATGTAGACAGCGAGCAGCCACCGAGCCTCTGGCGAGGATGCTGCATCCATCACTCCCGTGGGGCACGGGCATCCCAGCACAGCGAGGGGCACGGCCCCCTCCCTGCCCCTCATTCCGTGGGTCCTGCTGCAGGGGAGGATGCTCCAGCTGACGGCTGCGGGAGTGAGGATGCTCCCCCTGAGGATGCACTAAAAAATGTCATATATTTGGGTTTGGTTGTTGGCCATTGTTAATCACACAAGAAAATGGAGGATTGGAAGCAGCTGTGAGTGAGTGCCACTAGATGGCAATGAAAATGTCACCGTGTTTTGCCATCGCAGCCCGTCTGGGCTGGTGGCCCTGGGCTGCTGGTGGCACAGCCTGTGGCTCTCTGGGGACATCCCCACTGCCGAGGGCCCCCCAGGAGGGAGCTCAGCCCCTGGGCAGGGTACCCCAGTGCCCCAGCAGCCTCTTGCCTGTTCCTGAGCCCTCCCGGGGAACCGAGTGAAGCGGGACACAAGCTGTCCTCTTTGTTTGTTCACCCAAAGCCCCAAAATTATTCCCCTGCCGTGCGTGATGCCAGAGGGAAGCTTTGCCACGGACGCCGCGGTCGGGGGGGGTTCATTTGCCGCGTTCCGAGTCAGCCCGCTCGGAGGAAAGCACGTAATTGGGTCTCTCAGGTAAACGGGGATGGATTGAGGGCGGCTGCAGCTGTACCAGCTGATGGACCACTGAGGAGGCATCAGCATGTGAAACGATGACCATTAACTTGATTAAAGAAAGGACACAACACGCATTTTGTTCTTGTATCGGAGCCGTTTCTTCCCATGAATCGTTGGTCGGGGATTTTGATTTCCTTATGCCAGGAGACAAAACACCTCGGAAGGGACGGGTAATTGCTTATGGGCTGAGTTTTTCTAGGCTAACCTCATCTTGCCAGGGATTTGCTTTTAGCTTCACCAGGAGGATGGATTTTCTTTAAGATCAGGATGAAAAACACTGTCATACATTAGAAGCAGGATAAATGGCATCTGAGCTCTGGATTTACACAGGCTTTCCGCAAGTGATGGCTAACCCGAAAAAACCAGCCCCACTCCCACCCGGGGATCCGGGGACCAGCCGCAAGGGGTGGGATTCTGACCACGCCGTTAGCTTCTGGGAAAGTAGGTGTGGGGAAAACAGCTGGACATCCTCTAGCCCAGGATTACAGCACGGGCAACTTGTCACAGGAAAGCGCTCCCCTGGGGATGCCGGGACCCTGCGGGAGGGGGCAGGTGGGCTCCTAAATGAGGCTGCATCAAATCGGTTAAAGCTGAAGACAAAGAAAATGAGAGAAAATTAAGAGGAAAGGGAACGGCTCGCACAGATGCGGGATAAATATTTTTAGTCCTTCTAAGTCCATGTGTCTGCTGTTTTTGAAGAGTCCATGGCAAATCCTCCCGGGACTCGCTTCCTTTCAAACGAGGTTGCCATCTCCCAGTGCTGCAATTAGACATGTCCGCACAGCTTCTAGTTAGCACAACCAAAGCACTTAATTTTCATTAAAAAGATGACATTGTGAGCAGTTCCGAAGGACGGGCGCAGCCGCTGCTGTCCGTGTTCCTGAGGACGGAACGGGACACGTGGATGCATAAATTATCCCGCTCCTTTCCCACTTTCCCTCTTCCTGCTTCTCTGCAAGGGAGACTGACCCCATTGGAGGTGCCTCTCCGGGTCTCTCTATTTAAATCCTGTCTGCATTTGTGCTAGATAATTCAGTATATCCATGAACCAGTATTGAACAGGGGTTTGTTTTACGGCCGCATGGAATCATGGATGTTCACAGTCCGTCCCAAGATGCCCAGCCGTGCCCCGATGGGGTCCCACCGCTGTGCTGCCGACCCACCGCAGGCTGGGGCGCTGCCCAAAGCCGAGGCCAGCAGGGTGCTAACGCAGCTCTCGCTCGATTTTCTCTCTCTGCACGGTGGGAGGTGGCGGGGCTGCTCCGACACCAGCCCATGATGGAAACCTCGTGGGGCACCAAGGTGAAGCCAACAGGGCTGGGTAAATTAGGGTCATTTTTATTTTTCAAGTGTTCCACGTTCATGAAAGCAAAGATACGTGCGGCTGAGCCTGAAGACAAACTGCTTCAAAGAGTAATTTTTAATTGAAATGATAATGATGAAAGTTCTGCGGCCAGAACCGAAATATGTGTTCCCTCCTCCCGTGAAGCACATCCACCGTCAGCAATAACAAAACCAGGGCCCTTCCTGAGAGCCCTTTGGTCTCAGTCTGTGAGCGGTGGCGGTTTCCTCAGCCCATGGATTATTTTCCAACCCCGGGAGGGGAGCGAGGCAGCGGAGAGCCGGGACGGGCAAGCCTGAGCACGGGGAAGCAACACCCAGCGGAATAGCTCTCGTCTGGTTTTGATGAATAACTGTCGAAAACAGCACTGATTGCCTTTCTGCAGGCTGGCACTCGGGGAGTGATGGCTTTGTTTCCAACACAAACAAAACCAACTGTCAGAGCCGGCGGGATGTACATCAGCAGGCACCGAGCCTGCGGCCGGGCAGGCGGGGATGCTGCTGGGCGGAGGAAGGGGTCCAGCTGCTGCCCCGCTACCAGCGCTCCCGGAGCCCGGCTCGGAAAGGGGTCGGATGCTGCCGGACCAACCTGTGTGCCATGACTTTGGGGTCTGCACCCAGGGGATGCCCCCCCTGCCTTCCCCACATGGGCAGCTGCCCCCCTGGGGCTGCCCGGCACTGTGCTCCTGTGCCGTGCAGATCCCTGGGTGACCTCAGGGAACCTTCCCTGGGCAAAGACCATCAAAAAAATTTAATAAACAAAATCTCCTCTCAGTTCCAAAGCTGTCATATTGATGGCACATTCCCGTGCAAGCTGTGCCTGTGCCCAGAGCGATGGGCAGATGAGCCCGCGCCTTGTCCTCCTTACCCGGCGCCAGGCGTTTGCTGTTGCACTACGAAGCCAGGAAAGAACAAAGTGGCATCCGACAGGAGGCTGTCATGGGGACACGTGTCTTCAGAGTCACTGATTTACCCCCAGGGAGGAGGGCGGGCTGGCTCCCAGTGGTATGGGGATGGAGCCCCGCAGCCGTGCCCCCCGGCTGGACCGCTGCCGGCAGGAGCACAGGAGCCTGGGAGGGTGGAAAGCTCCTCCACTCCCCAAACAGAAAATGAAGACTGGTTCCCCTCTCCTCAGCATTAATCTCTGTCCCCCCTGGGAAATTACGCCACAATAAATCTTTATTTCTCATGATGGCTTGCCAGCTTTAATAACGGTTTCGCGGGGGATGGGAGAAGCTGGAGCCGGAGCGTGGGCTGGAGATGCTCTGCTCCCCCCAAACACGCCGGGTCGGGACTGATTTATCCTCCTTCCCCAACCCTGTTTGTCCAGCTGTGGTGTAGGTCCAAGTGAATAACTGTTTCCACAGTAAATTCAGCCTCTTCTTAATCTTCAGGCAGCCGTGCCTTTCTGGAATTTATTTGCTGCCCAAATGGAACAGGGTGGGGAGAGACACAGGGCATCTGCGTGCAAGGATGCCCACCTCACTCCGGCACCCACAGATATGGGCAGAGGAGCGGGTGCCCGCGGGGTGTCTCCCGAGTCCTGCCCGTGGAGCTGTGGGGTCCCGGAACCAGCAGCGGGATGCTCTGCCCCGTAACGCAGCAATTCCCGTGCCCATGCTGCCGGGGGCTGGGAGGAACCCCACCTCGAAAGGGCCGGTCAGGTGCTTCATTTGCTTGAATGCATGGATGCCGCAGTGCCGGGGATTTTTATTGCTTTCTAACTCAATACAAACCATTTGTAGAGCTGCGTGGAAGAAAAATGGAATTTGTTCTTAGTTCCCACGGTATTCTACTGGCGAATGTGAATAATTGTGTTTTGCCTTATTTTTGGAAGTAACTGAATGGCTAAACCCAGTTACTTCTGGAAATTCTGCTGCACTGCAGAGACCAGCCTGAGCCTCCAATCGGTTTTCTCCAAACCAGGATGGCCGGTGGCTGGTGCTCCTGGTGAGCGTCGGGCTGCTCCCCGGACGGCGATCAGGGCGGCCGTACCCGGGAAAAGCATCAAACAGTTTAGCAGGGAGTTACTATAGAAACTATCTCAACTCTTCTTTCCGTGCAGCCTCGTTGCTACTAATAAATAGCCTCATTATTTTGCAAAAAAAAAAGTGCTTTAGAAACCAGCAGCACCGCGGTTCGGGCCAATACAAAATTAATGGCTGAAAATAGCGGGGACATTTTTTTCCCTGCACCATAAAAAGCGGGGAGGCCGGAGGTTCCATTAGGGAGAGTTATGGCTCATTTCTTCGCTTTCGCTGTATTTATGTTTTATGTATTCGAAAGTGATTTCATCCGCTATCACAAATTACTAATTCCCACATTACATTAAGCGCCCGTGAGCAGCGATGGCTCCTGCCTATCAAAACAAACGGGGACGTGGGTGCTGGCCCGCAGGGCTCCCTGGGGCGATGCTCCTGGTGCTCCTGGCGCTGCCATGCTGATGGATGGATGCTGGGGGGACCGCCAGCGCCCAAGGCAGGGCAGCCCTCATTTCCAGGATGGATTTCTCCCCTCTCCTCTGCCCAGCAGATGCTTCCATCATCTCCAGCAGCTCTCCCCAGTGCCCCCAGCATCCCTGGAGAGGATGGTTAATAATAACAGGAACAGCCCAACCCTCCGGACAGCAGCTGAGACATGGACTGCAATCGATGATTCTGTGCTGATTCCTCCAGGGCTGGAGACTCCCGCCACTTCCCTGGGTCTGGACGAGCTTGTGGGACTCCGGCGCTGGGACCAAGATCCCTCGTGTGCCGCTCTGAGGGCAGGGCTGCCTTTTAACTTTGCATTTGCACTGCCCTGCCCGTAGCTGCCAGGCTCTGGCTTTGCTAATGGAATATTGTAATTCATGGATCCGAGAGGCAAACACTGCCCAGCAGAAGATGAGCTCAATATTTACCTCCAGGGAGGATGGACGCTGATGGTCCCCACAATAAACCATCGGCATCCCTCCGTGCTACCAGCTTACAGAACCTTCTGCAGCCACAGTGTCCTCTCCTTTGCCTTCTGAGCTGCAGAAGCTGGGCGCCGTTGTTTGTGTTCTCCTGCCACGTCTCCGTAGGAAGGCATTTCTGTAAAGATCTGAAGGAAGCTGGAGCTGATCACACTGGCTTGCCCCTGGCATGAATCCCCACGTACAAATAGGAACCGCTGCTCTCACGGCTCTTCTTGGAGCTCGCATTAATGACTTGCCATGGTGCAGGCCCAACATCGTGGCGGGAGGCAGCCAGGCATCAGAGAAAATGATGGGGAATATAATGAATCATTTGTCTTCCCTGCAGAAGGAAGAGTGGCGGTGGGAAAAACAGGCTCTTAACTCTTCAACAGCCAGCGACGGCGGCAGCTGGGGCTCCCGAGGTCTCTGCGGGCAAGAAAAAGGGGGAAAAGGGAGCACAGGAGAGGGATGAAGGAGGACATTACCATGCTGGGATGTTTCCTGTGTTTAAAACGAACACAGGCTCACTGGCCAGAGCAGCCTGGATGTCAGCAAGTGCTTGTTCTGCTCTCAATACAGGACCGCGGTTGGAAAAGGATTTCACATTCTCGATAACAGCAATCGAATGGGTTTGGCTTCGTGTGCAGCATCCTTCCTCTGAGCAGTCACAGCGAGGAGGGGCTGGCCGTGCCCCGGCGGGGTCCCGTGGGAATGCAGAGGGACATGACCCTCACCAGCCCTGCGCTCGGACCCACCGCGCCACGCAGCGAAATTAGGAGAGAATTTGCTCAGCCCGCCCAGCACCAGCCCCTAATGACTGCTGGGGAAGCAGGGATCGCGCACAGCAGCGCCGGGAGCTTCATTAGACGGGTCCTGACCTTCCCCTTATTGCACAATAAAACCAGAGCGCATGGGGAGGGAAGCTTGTTCGGGGAGGGCAGAGGTGACGCGTTTGGCCAGCCCGCGTGGCGAGGGACAGAGGGTCAGAGGAGAGCTGGGGGGGATGAGCCAAACTTACGCTGTAAAGTGTTATTGCAGAATCTGCTGAAATTTCTCCAGTGCCACGGGGACGGCCACCCGCCGGCACGGGGGAAGATCGGTGACAGCAGAGGGGACCCGGTTGTCACAGCTGCCCCACGGCTGCAAACTTTCTAGGGGTGCCGGGGCTGCTGATGGCTGGGAATAAATTACCAGCTCCCATTTAATCAGCTCTGCTCCTTGTTTCCCGTTGAGTGAATTAAAAAGCTTTCAGCGGCACATGCAAATCGTGGCCCGTAAATGTTCCTTCTGAACTTCAGCACAATAGGGGAGCCGATTAAACTTTTAACATTTTTAATCATACAATTTATTTTAAATGTATTAGCTGAAAGAAGAGATAGCGGAAGATCTTTTTTCTTTGTTATTTTCTTAAGAGGAGTTGATGTTGGAGGTAGATAACGTCGTCCCGCGAGCTCGCCTCTGACGTTACCGTTCAATCCGCGTTGATTGCCGACTTTGCCCCTCCTGCAACACTGGCACTGTCACAGCCACGGGAAACCTGCATTAAATCCGGTGGTCGCACTGGATCCCCGCATGTCCCGTTGGTTCCAGCAGAGACAGGCGCTCCCGGGGTTTTTTGTGATTTTTCCATTTTCGGGCTGAGGAGCGGGTGTGCGGCGGGATGCTGCACATCACCCCCTTCCCCCGAGCCTCATTGCTGCCTCATAATCGATACCCCTGCCAACAGCGATGCCAATAACGTTAATTCTTGATAAATTGCAGGCATAAAACTGAGCTATTGTGTTGCTAAAAGAAATTTAATTAAGGGCAAACAGAAGGGATTCATCACTTGGCAGCGGGGCTGTGGCAGTCGGCTGCTCGTCCA
>NW_010114151.1:9826-10441 GCF_000699245.1 Pterocles gutturalis
AGCAGCCCTTCAGCACCTCCTGCCTCGGTCCCCACGCCCCAAACCAGCCCAGTCCCGTTACGCGGCTCAATTTCATCATTCCATGCTGTGGATCGCAATAAAACAGCCTTTCCATACAGAGGGGGAGCCGGTATTTCATGGGCAACGGGTATTTATGAAATCACCCAGCAGACCAGCAGGAGCCCTCTGGACAGGGTGCTGCAAACCTCGGGAGGAGCGCGGCAAACCCCCAACGCTTTTACCCGTGCTCGGAGTTAATGCCCACAGGCTCTGGACCTGCTCCTGGCATTGATGCACCCGCATGGGGGACCGGAGCAGATGGGCTGGGACAGCCCAGGGGAGCTCTGGGGATGGGGACAGGGACATCGCCACAGCATCCTGCCCCCGGGAAGGGGGTTTCTCACTCAGAGCAACCTGGGCTCAGAGGAAAACCAGAGGGCACTAGGTGGAGCTGGAATTT
The DNA here is from genome assembly GCF_000699245.1 of Pterocles gutturalis. Classification (NCBI taxonomy): domain Eukaryota; kingdom Metazoa; phylum Chordata; class Aves; order Pterocliformes; family Pteroclidae; genus Pterocles; species Pterocles gutturalis. Next base: position 10,287 of record NW_010114151.1, read on the forward strand.
ATTTCATCTGACTCCTACTTAATTAAGTGCTTCATTTGCATAACCTTGCGCAGTTACTCACTGCTGTCACGGTGCAATCCAGCCATGTGCAAACAGTTAGCAAAAATAACACACATCACTCCAACTGATGTTTGCTGTAAAAATGATTCTACACG
>NW_010114151.1:10470-12278 GCF_000699245.1 Pterocles gutturalis
AGAACCGTCTTCCCTTCCCGTTTAAACAGAGAAATAAATCTCTGTGTTGATTTCTGGGGAAACTCTTTGAGATTTTGCTGGGCTCCGTCGGCCCCTCTCGGGCAGAGCTCCCCTTCTGCCTGGTTGCTCCGCAGCAAAGGGTGAGCCACCGGGCTCCCCACCACTACTCACACATTTATTTTCCCATAAATGAGCAAAAGGCTGAGCTGAGGGGTCCGTGAGTCCTGAAGTGACCTCATTAAACCTTTCCCTTGCTCTTAAAGGTCTCCTGTGAGCAGGTCTCTCCAGCCCGTTAACTAACGAAGCCGCCAAGAACACCTCCGTGCACACGCAGCTCGGTGCGTTCAGGGCTGCTCTGACCTTCTGCGCCTCGCCGCCAGCCTCCCCGCGTCACACCAGGGGAAATATCCCCGGTGACGCCCGGCGGCCGCCCGCGACAAGCAGCACCGCGCGCATCCCACCCTGCTTTTGCCTTTTCTCATGTGACAGCGCGATGCTCCGAACCACGGTGGGAGCATGTCCCCAGCCCCCGCTGCCCCCCCCACGCACGAGCATCCTTCCTCCTGCCCGGTGTTTCCCAGGCCCCCGCTGCCCCGCATCCCCTCGTTAGCAATATTAGCAAAGAGCAACACCCCCCCGCATCCCATCGCGCCCACGCCGGGCTCTGCTGGGTGGACCCGCATGGCTGCACAGTCCCACATCAGGGACACGCACACATCCTGCGGCGGAGGATGAACCACTCAAAGTGTCTATAAATACCCGGGAAGGTAAATGCATTAACCTTATCTTCATCCCCGAGTGTAATTACACAAAGCCTGGCTCCCAGGTAAATTAGTGCATTAATAACAATTCTGTTCTGTAATTACCACCATTCCTTACACCTGGCAGCCATTCATTAGAGGGCATGCCCACCACCCGACCCACCGCCACGGGGCTCGCAGGAACCTGTGTTCAGACCACAAAGACTGTTTACTGCTTAAATAAAGATCCGACAAACAAACCAGCCTGCTGCTGGGTCAGTGAAAGGGGCGGGCTGGTCCCCACCTGAGGACGAGACAAACCTTCTGCTGGCCAAGGTCCCCAGGCCAGGGGGCATCAGCACCGATGGGCGAGAAACACCGCACCGAGAGACCGCGTGTGTGCACGGCGGAGCGGGTGACATACGGTATTTAGCGGGTGACATGCGGTATTTATCACAAACCAGCCTGCTGCTGGGTCAGTGAAAGGGTCGGGCTGGTCCCCACCTGAGGACGAGACAAACCTTCTGCTGGCCAAGGTCCCCAGGCCAGGGGGCATCAGCACCGATGGGCGAGAAACACCGCACCGAGAGACCGCGTGTGTGCACGGCGGAGCGGGTGACATACGGTATTTAGCGGGTGACATGCGGTATTTATCAATGGGCTGAAAAAAGGGGCATTGGCAGAAAACATCCAGCTGGGGAAAGAGACGACATCTTTCACAAGGTGCAGCCACTGATTGCAAGGAGAGGTCCCGGGAACCCCTCTGGGACTGTCCGGGGAGAACCTGCAATAACCAGGTCGTTCCTACCCCCCTCCCACTGTGAGCCCAGCGCGTTCCAGAGGGGCTGCAGCAGCGCTGGCGTGCCTGGACCAAAGATGCGGCTGGGGGGCCGCCCCCCAGCCCCGCTGCGGGCTGTCCCCAGGAGGGTGCCTCTCCATCGGCTCCGGAGGAGGAAGGAGCATCGTGCGGATCACCATGGAAACCTGCACCGAGCCGGGAGAAGGATTTAATTTGAAGAGCTAATCCGGCGGAGACCCTGGGAGCCATCGGCAGGAGATGAGCTGCAT
>NW_010114151.1:12319-12930 GCF_000699245.1 Pterocles gutturalis
AGAGGAGTCTCTGATAGGCTTGAAAACTCGCTTCCGAAAGGCAGGGGGGCGAGCCCATCGCAGCAAAGGGTGCATTTAGTTCATTTGGCCCCTTTTTTTCCATGCGCAAATTATCCATGAAAAGGCAGAGATTCTACTTTTTCTTTCTGAACATGTCGATTAATTTGAAGTGAGAGCTTGGCACAGGCAGGGCTCTGAGCATCCCCCCGGCACGTGCTGGGGGTGACAGCAAACCTCGCTGCTGTCCCTGTCCCCCGGGGCCCTCGGCCACCAGTCCCCACCCAGGGAAACACCCTGGGTTTGCAAAGCCCGTTCTCGAGAAATAAACCCCGGGTTTGGGGGCAGGTGTTCCCAGGGTCAAAGTGCCGATGCAGGTGAGTAAATACGAGGTGAACACTCGATGCCATTGACCTTCCCGGAGGTGGACACTACTTCCCACCTCTGTACCGTAAATTAGCCGCTGAATGAACACAAAGCCTCAATTCTCCACCAAATGTCAAGCCTGGAGCTGAAAGAGGGAAATGATTGAAAAGCACCCGGCAGTTTATAAATGCTACAAATTTCTCATTATGTGGCTGTGAATTGTTATCACAAACTGACTGCATCCAGCG
>NW_010114151.1:12986-13565 GCF_000699245.1 Pterocles gutturalis
CCACCCCGGACGCTGCAGAAAGCCCCACGGGAGCCCCCAGCCGCTGGGGTGCTGCTGTCGGGAGCCCCACTCGACCCTAAACCCAGGGCAGGAGACGGGGAAGCAGCTGATATTTCCTGCGGGGGGGTTCTGAGGTGTGCTTGTGAAGAGCCCCCAGCAGTAGGTCCGGCTGCCCCAGAGCAGCCCCCCCAGGCAAAGCCCCGGGCTGGGGGTGTTCCGAGGGACGGCTCCCAGCAGCTTCTGCCCCTCGGCCAATGGATCTGCAATTTTCAGGTTTTCCTCTGTTAAACCACCCCGAGGAAGGAGGGCAGGAGCGGGGCTCAGCTCCCCTCCCCCTGCCAACGAGCCCGGAGCAGCCCACCGCCCGTCCCCAGGATGCTCGGTCACCTCCGGAGCCATTTCTTCTCTCAAAGCTCCCATCTCATCATTACCAGCAACTATTTCCTCACCCTGAAGCCCAGCGGCTCTCTAGAGAAAACTTCTGCAGCTTTTCTGAAGCACTTTGTCTAATCGGGAGTGAAGTTGTGCTGCAGGAGAGGCGGCGCAGGCGCGGGGGCAGGCGGGGAGGAAAAGGTCACT
>NW_010114151.1:13681-16502 GCF_000699245.1 Pterocles gutturalis
CCGGGGATGCTCTGCTGTCGGGGCAGCGGGGCTGGGAGGGGACTCAGCCTCTCCTGGGTGCAATGTTCTGGTAAATGAAAAAAAGGAAGAGACGAGCGACACTTGGAACCTGGGAGAGCAATTACAGGACCTGTGCAACTCATTAATGGTGGCTTGGGAAAAAACAAAGTCGCTGCATCGGCACAGAACATAGAGAGAGGATGCTTTGCATCCCATCCCATGCACCGGAGCGAGCAGAGCAGTGCTTGGAAAGGCAGAAAAGTTCCCCGGAGCTGACAGGCAGCACAGCGCTCCCACAGCCGCTCCAGCCCTGCCCAGCGCCCAGCCGGCACGTTTTGTTACCCTGCACCAAAGCCAAACCCTCGTAAATCCATTTCAGGTGAATTCAAGTGTTTCATTTAGATTTTGACCTTTTGAAAGAAAATGAATAATGCATTTCAAAATAAAACCCCGTGTCAGGGTTGAGAATCCAAACACTTCCAGCTGGAAACACCGGGATGATGAATTATAACACCCAATGCCACCTTCCACCTTCCCCCCCCGCAGGGCGACGGCAGACACCCAAGCCCAGCCTCAGGCTGCAGAAGCGTTTGCTCGGTGCTGTGGTGCCACCTTCAACCGAGGCCATCAGCTTGCAGAGTGGCAGAGACGCTAAAGACTCATTTCAGCCAATAAAGCCTCCTGCTAACCTCCTGTTACCCAGCTGGTGAGCTCCCAGCATGTATCAGGGTTGAGCCTTCGCCTTCATTTAATTACGGGGGTCTCAGGCAGCTGCAATTTCATCCTCATACAGGGAAAACAAGCTGGGCTGCAAGGTTGAGCCCGAGGAGTGCCCTGATGAAGCCCAGGCAGCTCGGGAGCCCGTTTCCCAGGCTGAAAGGGGGTTTTGCTGCTGCAGGAGCTTTTGCACCCAACTGCCTTTTTTCTTTTCATTCATTTTCCCATTTCTCCTTGCCATTTTTTGGCAGCCCCTGCCTGCTCCTGCCTCCCCCGGGTTCCAAACACAGCCCTGCAAAGGTTGTTTGTTCTGCAGCTCAGCAAAGTTCAGCTGCACAGCAGCACGCCAGTGACGATTGGGGCTGGGGAAGCAAACCAGTGTTGATGGGTTTGATGGGTTTGCCCGCTGCATGCTCAGGAGGGGAAATGTTGGCACTGGCGGGTGATGCTCCTGGGAGCAGCCCAGCCCGTGAAGGGATCAGGAGCAAGAGCTGAGCAGGAGCTGCCCCTGTCACCTCCCTGCAGAGCATCCGCACCAGCAACACGTGTGTCAGCATCCCTCCGGCATCCCCACATTCCTCTGGGATCCCAGCATCGCTCCGGAGCAAGGGGAACCCACGCCCCGCAGCACGGGGAACCCACGCCCCACAGCACCAGGTCAGCCAGCAATGCTCCGGTCCCCAAAGGATCCCACTGGCTCCGAGAGGCCAGAGCAGTCCTGAGCGATGGAAACCCCAGGAAGCACTGCCCTGGGAAGAGCTGCCCCCTCTTCTCTTCCTTGTGCGCTCCAGTGACGAGATGCGAGCTGCGAGTTGTAAGGTGAATTAATTACAACATTTCTGGAATCCAATTTTCTTCCTGACATGAATGAAATGGGAAGAGACCAACAAGTTGCACGCGAGGCACGACGAGCCTACTGTCATTAGCGGGGACAACTTCATTAACAAGCGTGAACCCAAGCAGCGGCTCCATCCCAGCCTCCTGCTCCCCCACCGCGGAGGCCCTTTGCTCTCCGGCAAAGGGGACTGAGGGTACGGCCCCAGCTCCTTCATAAGCCCCAAGAAACACTGTTGCATGAAAATATACCGAAAATTATTCAGCTGATCTACTTTAATAACCGAACTTAGGGGCCCCTCTGTGCTGCCAACGGGATAATAATTTTTAAAATATTAGCTGTCATTTCCCATCAGTCCTGGGGACGTGGAAGAACTCAGCGCACGACTCCAGCAAGGCTACGAATTCGTCAGCCTCAGACCCAGACAGACACAATGCAGCAGAACAAAAATGAGATTGCAAGGCACGGGGACGGGGCCGATGTCCCTCAGCCCAGGGGTGTCAGCCCCCACCTCACCCTCACATCATTCCCCAACCCCTGGGATGCTCCAGGGAACAGGGGGGTGACACAGGGGACCCCCAGTACTCCCCACCGCAGCACTGAGAGCACGCGGCCGCAGGCAGGGTGAGCCCGGTAGGACGGGGACACCGAGGGTTTCCCTCTCCCACGGAAGCAAGCGCCGCCACACTCCGCCAGCTCTGCACAGCAAATTTAATTGATCTGTGATGTGTAAAAAGTATTAAAAAACCCAAAAAACTGCTTCAGTGTGTGCAAACCTCAGTGTAGAATATAAAATATTTCAAAAATATTCTGCAGAATCGGATCTGCAAACTTAAGTTAAAAAAAAAATATATTCCAAAACGCCTAAAATACAGTAACGTGTAACAAAAAAAAAAAAAAAAAAAAAAAGACATCCTGCAGTCGTGACAAAGGATACATTCACTGTCCCCGATTTGTGCAGATGGAGACATGTAGCACCACAGGTGCTCACAGCAACACCCAAGGATCCCGGCGGCCAGCGAGACTCCCCAGCTTGGCACGGTGACTATGGGGGACCAGGCTCACAAGCCCCATCGAGACGCGGGTGTCCCCGAGGTGGCACTGCCAGCAGAGCCACGGGGACTGGCACAGAAACCAGCCGCTTTGCCACAGCCTCACTGGTAGAGGACCTTCACGCAGAAGGTCTCCTCATTCTTGTCCTCGTGGTCGTTGATGTGAATCAGGATCTCCTCCTCGCCCACAGCCTGGCTCGGGACGAACCGCAAGCCG
>NW_010114151.1:16542-16804 GCF_000699245.1 Pterocles gutturalis
GGCGGGACCGGGCAGAGACCCCTCAATGCGCCCACCAGTCCCAGGCGAGCGCGGCCCTCCCACGGCAGTGTGCCCTGCATCTGCTGAGCATCACATCCTGCATCCGATGAGCATCGCGCCCCGCACACAGCACGGCCCCGCAGGATGAGGGCAGGGGTCTGGAGGGGGGAGCGGCGGCAGGAGGCCGTACCTGGAAGGAATCCTCCTTGAACTGCAGCAGGTCAGGGCGGTTGGTGCAGAGGAAGTAGAGCCGGGGCGAGGG